>NW_026869091.1:0-166815 GCF_020745735.1 Hemiscyllium ocellatum | reverse complement strand
TTTCTCCCCTCTCTCGCCCTCCCAGCCCTTCACTACCCTCCTCCGCCCTCCCCTCCCTCTCTCGCCCTCGGCCCTTGCCTCCCCTCTCACGCCCTTCCCTCCCCCCTCTCTCGCCCTCCCAGCCCTCCCCTCCCCTCCCCTCCCCTCTCTCGCCCTCCCCTCCCCTCCCCTTCTCCTCTCGCCCTCCACTCCCCTCCTCCCCCCTCCCCTCCCTCTCTCGCCCTCGGCCCTCGCCTCCCCTCTCACGCCCTTCCCTCCCCTCCCTTCTCCTCTCGCCCTCCACTCCCCTCTCTCGCCCTCCCGACCCTCCCCTCCCTTCCCCTCCCCTCTCTCGCCCTCGGCCAACGCCTCCCCTCACTCGCCCTCCCGGCACTCCTCTCCCCTCTCTTGCCCTTCCCTCCGCTCCCCTCTGTCGCCCTCCCTTCACTCCTCTCCCCTCTCTCACCCTCCCCTCTCCTCTCTTGCCCTTCCCTCCCCTCCCCTCTCTCCCCCTCCCGGACCTCCCCTCCACTCTCTCGCCCTCGGCCCTCCTCTCCCCTCCCCTCTCTCGCCCTTGGTCCTCCCCTCTCCTCTTTCACCCTCACCCCCTTTGCCCTCCCCTCTCTCACCCTTGGCCCTCCCCTCCCCTCTCTCGCCCTTCCCTCCCTCTCACGCCCTCCCCTCTCTCGCCCTCTCGGCCCTTCCCTGCCCTCCCTCGGCCCTCCCCTCCCCTCTCTCGCACCTACCTCCCTCCCCTCCCCTCTCTCGCCCTCCCAGTCCTCCCCTCCACTCTCTCGCCCTCCCGACCTTCCCCTCCCCTCTTTCGCCCTCGGCCCTACCCTTCCATCTCTCCCTTACCTCTCTCTCCCTCTCCCCCTCCCCTCCCCTCCCCTCTCGCCCTCCCCCTCTCTCGCCCTCCGCTCCCTCCTTTTCCCCTCTCGCCCTCCCCTCCCTCTACCTCCCTCTTTTCCTCCCCTCCCTACCTCCCTTCTCTCGCCCTCCTTCTCCTCTCTCGCACTCTCCCTCCCTCTTGCTCTCCCGTCACTCCCCTCCCTCGCCCTCTCCTCTCTCGCCCACCCCCTCTCTCGCGCTCCCCTCTCCTTCCTCCTCTCCCCACTCCCACCCTCCACCTCTCTCGCACTTGCCTCTTTCCGCCCTACTCTCCCTCGCCCTCCTCCTCTCTCGGGCTCTGTTCTCTCGCCCTACTGTCTCCCTCGCTCCCCTCTCCCTCCCTCGCCCTTCCGTTTCTCGTCTTCCCCTCTCTCAAACTCGCCCCTCCCTCGCCCTCTCCTCCCTCTCCCCTCTCTCTCGCCCTCCCCTCTCTCCTCCACTCTTCCCTCTCCCTCCCTCCCCTCCTTCTCTCCCTCTCTCACCTTCCCCTCTCTCACCTTTCCCTCCCTCTCGCCCTCCCTTCCCTCCCTCCCCTCTCTCACCCTCTCCCTCCCTCTCGCCCTCCCCTCCCTCCCCTCCCTCTCCCCCTCTCTCGCCCTCTCTCTCTCTCACCCTCCCGCCTTCCCTCCCCTCCCTCCCTTCCCTCTCTCGCCCTCCCCTCCCTCTCCCCCCTCTCTCGCTCCCTCCTCCCCCTCGCCCTCCCTTCCCTCCCCTCCCTCTCCCCCTCACCCTCCCCCCTCTCTCGCCCTCCCCTCCCTCCCTCCCCCTCTCTCGCCCTCTCCCTCCCCTCCCTCCCTCTCGCTGTCTCCCTTCCTCTCGCCCTCCCCTCCCTCTCCCCCTCTCTCGCCCTCCCCCCTCGCACTCCCGTCCCCTCCCTCCCTTACCTTTCTCGCCCTCTCTCTCCCTCTCACCCTCCCCGCCTTTCCTCCCCTCCCCTCCCTCTCTCGCCCTCCCCTCCCACCCTTACCTCTCTTGCCCTGGGGACGCCAGGTTGGAAAGGGGGTGGGGAGGGGACAGAGGGCGTTAACCCCAGCTCCTGAGCTCAGGGCGCGGTGCCCTCCCCTTCCCTGAGGACCAGGACTTGGCGCTGAGTCTGTCTCTCTCCAGCTCAGCTTCTCCAACACAAAGACACACAACAACATCGGTCCCTCTGCTGCTCGGCACGCTTTCATCAGCATTTTTATTGGTTACAAATGGAAGTGATGGATACAGTCAGTGGGATGGTGCCTTTTCTCACTGGCCCCTGAGTTGTGAGAAACATTGAAATGTTTCCCTGTAACCCCCCTGTGGGATAAGGAGGGACAAACCAGCGCTCCCCTCAGTCTGTTACCATAGCGACAGGCTGCTCCATCGCTGAAACACTGAACTGAAATGAGAAAATCCCGGATGGTGTGATTAATGAGGGAATTTGATGGATGGATGGATTTGGGTGAAGGGATATTTCAGCACATTCTTCAGCTGCTGCCTGAACTTAGTCTGGGTCACGGCATAAATCGCGGTGTTTGTGCAGCAACTGAGGAGCTGCAGCATGAAGCCCAATTCCTGCACAAAGCGATGGAGATACACAGGGGTATACACAATCCAAGATATCCGGTACCATATAGAATACAGCATGAACGTTGACCATAACAGGATGAAATTGGCCGAGATCACAAACAGTAAAATGATGGATTTTTTTCGGTTTCTCATTTCAGTGTCAGACTGAGCGTCCCCATTGGTGTGAGCGCGGAGTCTCCTGCGGGCTCTGCTGGTCACTAAAATGTGTCTGACGGTGAGAACATTGAGCAGCAGAATCAGGAGAAATGGGACACCCGGGGTTAGAATGTGGTGGAGGGACTCGATTGTGACCCAGACACTGGAGACTCGAACAGCGCCTGTTACGTCACAAAACCAGGGGGCGTTCCCAGCCAATACCGAGCCGTGAGCATAAAATACCAGGAAATGTTCTTTAAACAGCTCAGCACAGTCACTGCTCCCAGAACCACAGCCGCCGTTTTCTCACTGCAATATTTACTTTTCAGCTTCTGGCAACAAATGGCCACAAACCGATCAAAGGTGAAAGTGACTGTGAACCAGACAGAGCAGTCAGTGGCTGCATAAAGCAGGACGGCGTGGATATTACACACGGGGATGGAGTCCCTCAGGAAATAAAACTGTTCCCGATAAACAATGGGAATGTGTCTCAGGATCAGGTCGAGGATAATGACCAGGAGATCCGCCGCTGCCATGGCCCCCAGGTAACGTCTGACACATGGAGACAATCCACAATCTTTATAAAGCAGGACGTAGATGGTCACTACGTTAACTGTGAGGAAGGAAAACAAACCCATTATCCATCAGCCTGGAGGCAAAGGGACCCGTTTGATCGGGGACCCAGTGAGATTTTCAAATGTGTCCCTGTATTCAGGGATTTATTAAAATAATTGGAGCTGGAATAACAAATGGGAAGGTCGGAATTACTGACAAAAATGTGACATAAACGACAAGAAACCCTCCCTCCCCAAACACAAAGAGACACTTCCATAAGGACAGATGGTTTCTAGAACATTCCCACACATTCGATCACTCGAGAGCAGACAGAAGTCACTCCTTCCCAGTTCCTAATACGGAGGGTGGGAACGTTGCTGTCCTGAAGGATTCTCTCCCAGTTTCCTGAAGACAAACGGAGTCTGGGAATTTCGTATATTTTGGTCTAAATTGTGGTCGATCCTGTGTCGTGGAGAAATGTAAACGCAGGGAAAACGTATTCCCCCTTTAACTGCCTGAGGGGCCTTCGGAACAGTGCCTCCTTCTCCCTGGAACGGGATCTCTTCCCTCGGGATCTTATCGTTTGTTCAATTCACTGACGTCCGGCCGTTCACAAACAAACAACGTCAGGGACAGAACATCCCGGGGAATGTCAGTTATAGAATGTCAGGGACAGAACGTTCCGGGGAATGTCAGTTATAGAATGTCAGGGGCAGAACGTTCCGGGGGAATGTCAGTTATAGAATGTCATGGACAGAACGTTCCGGGGAACGTCAGTTATAGAATGTCAGGGACAGAACGTTCGGGGAATGTCAGTTATAGAATGTCGGGGACAGAACGTTCCGGGGAATGTCAGTTATAGAATGTCGGGGACGGAAACTTCCGGGAAACTCCGTGACCTGTCCATCACCTTTCACCCCTACACACCCCACCACCATGATGTACTGTGCACAGGTTACATACCTGTCCCGCACAGGGAGCTGTGCAGACCACATCATTGTATTGTCCATAAACGGCAACCAGACAGTCTGACCAGCACAGAGACCCGTGCAGTGATCACCCGTGAATTCATCTGTAACCCAGGAGCAGTTACCCTCCCAGCATGTAGGACTGTGTACCCCACCCCAGTGCATTGATCTGTAACCCAGGAGCAGTTACCCTCCCAGCATGTAGGACTGTGTACCCCACCCCAGTGCATTGCTCAGTAACACTGTGTTAGATCCCTGCCCAGTGAGGGGAAACTTGCAGCCCATGCTGGAAGTGACAGGATGTGCAGCTCCCACCCATTTCCAGCTCCATATCCCCATTGTGCTCTGACGGGGGGGTGCTGTGGGTGTGAACATCACTGCCAGAGAGAGATGGCGGGGGAATCAGTTTAAATATCACCACATGGGAGGGGTTTGGGGTATAGACAGAGAGGGGGAGACTGAGAGACAGTGTCATGGATGGATGTGTTCCCAGGTTTCGGAATGCTGAAACGTAGACACTTCGATAACATCCTGTAACATGAGCCAGTCTTCCCAGGAAAGATGGGAAAAAGGGAGATTGGTGTGAGGTCAGATGAAACAACAGCTGCTGTGTGGTTTTGAAATTACGTTTATGTAATTTTAATAAGTATCTTATTGAAACAGTATATTGCTGTAGAGTTGGAGTAGGGTAATAAGCAGTTAGGATAAAGAGGGTCCCACAGTTGTGAATAGTTGATGTAAAATGTTCACTTTCAGAGTTAAAAAAAAATACATTGATATTTTTTGGGAGTTCTCTATCACTCATATTTCAACAGTTTACAAGGTAAATTGAGCATTTCTTTATGTTTAGTTTAGTTTAAGTTATCAGATGAGCTTCACGCCGTGTCCTAACAATTGCTGTGTGTGTATCTGTGTGTCTCTGTGTGGGGCAGGTCTGGCAGTCTCTGTGGTGCTGAAAGTGATGCAATGCCTCCCTCTGCTGGCCTCTCCACGCCACTGCACAGGCATTGGCAGAGGGTGAAAAGCAACAGAGATTCACTCAGAGAGGGGGAGTGAGAGGGCAGCTGCTCACAGCACCATCCAAACTGATGTCTTATCCATGTACTGATCTAAATGTCCTTTAAAAATTGTAACTGCCCCTATTTTAACCAGTTCCTCTGGAAGTTCATTCCACACACAAGCCAGCTTCTGTCTAAAATAATTACCTCTCCTGACTTTTGTAAATCTTTTTCCTCACGCCTCAAAATATCCCTCAGTTTTGAATCCCCAACTCTAGGGAAAAGACATCAGCCCTACAGCTAATCTGTACCCCTCATCATTTTACAAACCTCTTTAAAGTTACCCCTCCATCTCATACTCTCCAGTGAAAAAAGTCCCAGCCGATTCAGCCTCCCCTTGTAGCTCAATCCCTCCATTTCCAGCAACATCCAGGTTAAACTCTTCTGAACCCTCTCCAGCTTAATAACATCAAGGTCAATGATATCAAAGTGAATAGTCAAGGTATTTGCTAAAGGTACGGGGGAGACCAAAACTAGAGGACATAGGCTTAAGGTGAGAGGGTAACATTTAAAAGTGACCTAAGGGGCAGCATTTTCACCCAGAGGGTGGTGTGCCTATGGAATGAGCGGGCAGGATATCCAGACTGGACACAGCATTCCAGGAGAGGTCTCACCAATGTCCTGTACAACCACAACATGACGTCCCAATTCCGATACTCAAAGGTCTGACCTATGAAGACAAGTGTGTTAAACACCTTCTTAGCCACTTTCTGTATCAGATGCAAATTGTAAAGAATTAAACCTGACAGCCTAGGTTTCTGTAGTACAACACCACCAAAAGACCCTACTTTTAATTGTATAGGTCCTGTTGTTGTTTGATTTACCAAATCCAATGCCTGGCATTAATCCAGACTATCCTCCATCTGCCACCCCTCAGCCCAGTGTGTGATATGACTGCCACCTCCCCCCCCTTCAATTTTAAAATGCCTCCCCCTCTCCAGGAGGCCTGCACACTCCGGCCTTGATTTTCACAAAGACCCTGAGCTTGGTTTGCCTTGTGTGGTTAGAGGGAGGAGGGACGGATTGCAGACACAGTCAGTGGGGAGGAGAGGCTGAACAGTAATCAGCGGCCTGGTATCATTTCATGGTTTTAGGAAGAGGGCAGACACACGTTAGAGGTGGGTAAGATTGATCGGTGTTTTGGGGTCAGAAATTAATCCCTTCCTTCGCCTCTGCTGTTCAGTAATAAACATCTATTTGAGACCCTTCATTGGGCAGAGTGTTTCTGCGGGATTTCTTTCCCTAATATTGCAGACTACAGATAATAGCGATTAAAGATGGTCATAGTTAATTTCAATATTCAGCAAGTACACTCAATATCCTACAGTTGAGACAAATATCTTGCATTTGTTTAATAATACAAAGTGTTGTTTGTAATTCAGTAATAGTAACCTGATTATAATCAATCCACACTGAGCTGGAAGTGGGCACTAAAATATGACCCAAAATCTGGGTATGGTAGTATAGTGGGCAGTGTCCGTGTCTCTGAGCCAGAGCTCTGGGTTTGATTCCAATTCCTGAACTTGTGTGGTAGTGTTCCTAGCTCTGGACCAGAAGGTGTGGATTCATGTCCTGCCTGTTGCAGAGGTATGTCACAGCATGTCATAACAGGCTGATGGACAAACACACAGGAGAATAATGTTACAGCTTTATGGGTATTGGGCAGTGAGGATAGTGTCCCTTCCTCCGGGCACAAAGGTCTAGGTGTAAATCCCACAGAAGTGTCTCCTAATATATCTGAACAAACTGATTAAACTGGTTTTAGAATTGTGACTTGATGGAGAAGGAAGAGGTGTCAGTGTTGCATTTCAGAATTTAGGCCCAGGATGACTGAAAGTACAGCCATTCGTGTAGATTGGAGTCACATTTCGCAGCAGTAAAGGTTTATAAATTCAGAACGGTCATGGATAGGTTGAATAGTCAGGGTTTTTCCCCAGGTTAGGGGCGTCCAAAACTCGATGGCATTGGTGGAAAGTGAGAGGGAAAAGGTTTTGATGAGGCCTAAAGGGCACCTTTTCACACAGAGGGTGGTGTGCGTATGGAATGAGCTGCCAGAGAAAGTGGTGGAGGCTGGTACAACTACAGCATGTAAAAGGCATCTGGATGCTGACAGACCTGCCGAGCTTTTCCAGCAATTTCTGTATTTCTTTAAAAAATGCATTCATTTTAACACACGTATTCTGAATAAATTAGACATTTTTATTTCTTAATGAAGCAGGAACATAAAAGCATATCTTCAAATCGACCGAGACCATTTTCTGCTCAGGGTATGGCTCTGTGAATGACAGCAGCAATGATGCACCGACATGGGACAGGGAATGTGATGGAGACATCGTTTGGACAATGTACATGGGATAATATCTGGACAAAGTTCTTTCAAGTTACAATTGCAGAGGGTGTGTGTGTGTGTGTGTGTGTGTGTGTTTGTTTTATAGAAAGGGAAATATTGATTATATATTTGCAATACAAAAATAGTTTGCCATTCATCTTTCCACCATAGTTGGAGTAACATTGCTCTGGATCATAAACGTGCTATTTGAGCAGATTAAAGATACTAACCTGACTTGTTCCTAAAACTTACCCTGACCCAGTCTGAGACCGATATCATCGGCTATATCACCGACCTGGTTACATTTAACATTTGTTGTGAGCAGTGCAGGAGTGGGACTAGAAAGGAAATAGTGACCCAAAAAGCTGGGGAACTATAGACCGGTGAGCCAGATGTCGGTGATGGGTAAGTTGTTGGAGGGGATCCTGGAGGATAGCATTTACATACATTTGGGAAGGTAAGGGCTGATCAGGGTAGACACCGTGGCTTTCTGCATGGGAAATCATGTCTCATTAATTTGGTTGAGTTTATTGAAGAGATGACAAAGAAGATTGATAAGGGCAGTTTGGTTGACATTGTCTATATGGACTTCAGCAAGGTGTTCATTTAAGGAACAAAGAGCAAAGAAAATTTCCAGCCCAGGAACAGGCCCTTCACCCTCCAAGCCTGAGCCGATCCAAATGTCCTGTCTAAATCTGTCGGTCAATTCCTAAGCATCTATATCCCTCTGCTCCCCACCTACTCCTCTGCTCCCCACCTACTCATGCATCTGTCTAGACGCACCTTAAATGAATCTGTCGTGCCTGCCTCTACCACCTCTGCTAGCAACGCGTTCCAAACACCCACCACCCTCTGTGTGAAGTACTTACCACGTGTATCCCCCTTAAATATTCCACCTCTCACTTTGAAAGCACGACCTCTCGTTATTGAATCCTTCACCCTTGGGAAAAGCTTGTCTCTGTCCACCCTGTCCACCTTAGCGATCTCTAAGGAGGGTGACTGTAACCAGAAAGGTGGATTGAAGTGTGTATACTTCAATGCCAGAAGTATAAGGAATAAGGTAGGTGAACTTGCAGCGTGGGTTGGTACCTGGGACTTCGATGTTGTGGCCATTACAGAGACGTGGGTAGAACAGGGACAAGAATGGCTGTTGCACGTTCCAGGGTTCAAATGTTTTAGTAGGATCAGACATGGGGGTAAAAAAGGGGGAGGCGTGGCATTACTTGTCAAAGACAGTATCACAGCAGTGGAATGGACGATGGAAGAGGACTTGCCATCTGTGGTAGTTTGGGCTGAGGTTAGAAATAGGAAAGGTGAGGTCACCCTGTTAGGTGTTTTCTACAGGCCTCCTAATAGTCCTAGAGAAGTAGAGGATAATATTGCGAGGATGATTCAGGAAAAGAGTGAAGGTAGCAGGGTGGTTGTTATGGGGGACTTTAACTTCCCAGATATTGACTGGGAGAGCTATAGCTCGAGTTCATTAGATGGGTCGGTGTTTGTACAATGTGTGCAGGAGGGTTTCCTGACACAATATGTCGACAGGCCAACAAGAGGGGAGGCTATATTGGATTTGGTTCTAGGTAATGAACCAGGCCAGGTGTTGGACTTGGAGGTAGGTGAGCACTTCGGGGACAGTGACCACAACTCGGTGACTTTTACTTTAGTGATGGAGAGGGATAATCGTGTGCCGCAGGGCAAGAGCTATAGCTGGGGGCAGGGAAATTATGATGCAGTGAGGCATGACTTAGGATGTGTGGATTGGAAAAACAGGCTTCAAGAGAAGAACACTAATGAGATGTGGGGAGTGTTCAAGGAGCAGCTACTGCGTGTCCTCGATAGGTATGTACCAGTCAGGCATGGTGTAAAGGGCCTTGTGAGGCAGCCGTGGTTTAGTAAGGAATTGGAGTCCCTTGTGAAAGGGAAGAAGGCGGCATATGTAAAGATGAGGCGTGAAGGTTCAGTAGGGGCGATTGAGAGTTATAAGGTAGCCAGGAAGGAGCTAAAGAGGGAGTTAAGAAAAGCGAGAAGGGGACATGAAAAGTCTTTAGCTGGTAGGATTAGGGAAAACCCAAAGGCTTTCTATAGGTATGTCAAGAATAAAAGGATGACTAGGGTAGGTATCGGTCCAGTCAAGGATAGTAGTGGGAAGTTGTGTGTGGAGGCGGAGGAGATTGGAGAGACATTAAATCAGTACTTTTCATCAGTATTCACTCAGGAACAGGACACTGTTGCTGATGTGAATATGGAATCACAAATAATTAGAATGGATGCCCTGGAAATATGCAGGGAAGAGGTTTTGGGAATATTGGAAAGGATGAATATAGATAAGTCTCCTGGGCCTGATGGCATTTACCCCAGGATCCTATGGGAAGCTAGGGAGGAGATAGCAGAGCCATTGGCCTGGATTTTTATGTCATCGTTGTCAACAGGAATAGTACCAGAGGACTGGAGGATAGCGAATGTGGTCCCATTGTTCAAGAAAGGGAGTAGGGATAGCCCTAGCAACTATAGGCCAGTGAGTCTGACTTCAGTGGTGGGCAAAGTCTTGGAGAGAATGGTAAGGGATAAGATTTATGAACATCTGGGTAGGAATAACGTGATCAGGGATAGCCAGCATGGTTTTGTGAAGGGCAGGTCGTGCCTCACAAACCTTATTGAGTTCTTTGAGAAGGTGACCAAGGAAGTGGATGAGGGTAAAGCAGTAGATGTTGTGTATATGGATTTTAGTAAGGCGTTCGATAAGGTTCCCCATGGTAGGCTAATGCTAAAACTTCGGAGGTATGGCATTGAGGATACATTAGAGGTTTGGATTAGGAATTGGCTGGCTGGAAGGAGACAGAGGGTAGTAGTTGATGGATTATGTTCATCTTGGAGCGCAGTTACTAGCGGTGTACCACAAGGATCTGTTTTGGGACCATTGCTTTTTGTTATCTTTATAAATGATCTAGAGGAAGGACTTGAAAGCTGGGTAAGCAAGTTTGCGGATGACACAAAAGTTGGTGGAGTTGTGGATAGTGAGGAAGGAAGTGGTAGGTTACAGCGGGATATAGATAAGTTGCAGAGCTGGGCGGAAATGTGGCAAATGGAATTCAATGTAGCTAAGTGCGAAGTCGTTCACTTTGGTAGGAATAACAAGATGATGGATTACTGGGCTAATGGTAGGCTACTTGGTAGTGTGGATGAGCAGAGGGATCTTGGTGTCCATGTACACAGATCTCTGAAAGTTGCCACCCAGGTAAATAGTGCTGTGAGGAAGGCATATGGTGTACTGGGCTTTATTGGCAGAGGAATTGAGTTCCGGAGTCCTGAGGTCATGTTGCAGTTGTATAAGACTCTGGTGCGGCCTCATCTGGAGTATTGTGTGCAGTTCTGGTCGCCATACTATAGGAAGGATGTGGAAGCTTTAGAACGAGTGCAGAGGAGGTTTACCAGGATGTTGCCTGGAATGGTAGGAAAATCTTATGAGGAAAGGCTGAGGCACTTGGGGCTGTTCTCATTGGAGAAGAGAAGGTTTAGGGGAGATCTGATAGAAGTGTATAAGATGATTAGGGGTTTAGATAGGGTAGATACTAAGAACCTTTTACCGCTAATGGAGTCAGGTGTTACTAGGGGACATAGCTTTAAATTAAGGGGTGGTAGGTATAGGACAGATGTTAGGGGTAGATTCTTCACACAGCGGGTTGTGAGTTCATGGAATGCCCTGCCCGTATCAGTGGTGAACTCTCCTTCTTTATGGTCATTTAAGCGGGCATTGGATAGGCATTTGGAAGTTATTGGGCTAGTATAGGTTAGGTAGGATTCGGTCGGCGCAACATCGAGGGCCGAAGGGCCTGTACTGCGCTGTATCCTTCTATGTTCTATGTTCTATGTCTATACCCTTCATGATTTTGCAAACCTCAATAAGTTTCCCCCATCTTCTTTTTTCGAGTGAAAATAAACCTAACCTACTCAGCCTCCCTTCTTCGTAGCTAATATTTCATTCTGATTGGTAGACAGATTAGTAAGTTTCAGTCACATGGGATACAGAAGAAGCTAATCACAATTGGCTTGAAGGAAGAGGGGTATTTTTCAGACTGGAGGCTTGTGAGCAGCAGTGTGCTGTAAGAATCAGGACTGAGTTCACTGCATTTCATCATTTATGTCAAGGATTTAGATGTGAATATTGGGGCCATAGTTAGTAAGTTTACAGACGATATCAGAAATGTGGTGTAGTAGATTATCTCAGAGTACAACAAGATCACAGATAGATGGGACAAAGGGGCAAGGAGTGACAGGTGAAGTTTAATTTAGATAAAGACGAGGTTTTGTGTTTTGTGAACGCAAATCAGGGCAGAAGTTATACACTTAATGTTCAGGTCCTGGGGAGTGTTGAGAAACAAACGGACATAGGGCTGCAGGTACATTGTTCCTTGAAAGTGGAGTCGCAGGTAGACAGACTGGTGCAGAACACATTTGGCACATTTGTCTTAATCAGTCAGAGCATTGAGTATAGGAGTTGTGGTGGCATGTTGTATCTGTACAGGATGTTGGTGAGGCCACTTTAGGAATACTGCGTACAACTCGGTTTTCTGCAGAAATGACTTACACAGATGTCCCAGGACAGGAGGTTTGAGCTGTAGGGAGAGGTTGATTAGGTTGGGGTGTTTCCCCCTGGAGTGTCAGAAGTTGAGGAGTCACATTATGGAGGTTTATAAAATCATCAGGGACATGGATATTCTGAACAGCCACGCTCTGCTCCCCAGGATAGGGGTGTCCAGAACAGGAGAGTATAGGATGGAGGGGAGAGGGGGAATGATTTAGAAGGGACTGAAGATAAATGTTTCACCCACAGAGTGGTGTGTGTTGAGAAAGTGCTGTCAGAGGAAGTGGTGAAGGCGGTTACAATCGCACATTTAAAAAGTATCTGAAAGACGAGGGATATCGGCCAAATGCTGGCAAATGGAACTGGATCAGATTTGATATCTGATCGGAGTGAACAGATTGGACTAACGGGTCTGTTTCCATTCTGCATGATGCTTTGATTCTATCAGAGGAACGACGAATAATTCTGAATGGACCTTTCAAGTGGGAATTCTCTTCACTGGAAGTTTATCGTGCCTCTATGTTCACATTGATTGAAAGCTGCATTAGCTAAATATTTGACAGAGACGTGAGTCATGGATAATGGGACACAGACAGGAAAGTGGGGCTGAGACCCCAACCTGATCAGCCACAATCTTAGTGTCTGGTGGAGAATTTTCGAAGTATCTAATGACCCACTCCTGTCCCTCAATCCTGTGTTCCTGTGTTCCATTCAGCCCATTAAACCTGTTACGCAGGAGCATTTAGAGGCTACTTACTTCTAAAACCTGGTGCACAGAAACAGAGGAGATCATTCGGCCCTTAAAGACTGTCCCACATGGTTTGATGTGATTTGAGAAATGTAATTGTAAAACCCAGGCTGGGTATGAAAGAGGTTTCCTCTCTCTTCACAGAGCTTCCCCTCTCTGCAACTTGTGCTCCATTTGTTGGTCAAGTTGAGACCCAAATTCACTATGAATATAGCCGCCATACCTCACCCAGCAATGGCTCACAAAATCCTCTGGTCTCCCTGACGGCGACATTCAATACTAGAACATCCATGAAAATAACACCCACTAACTTTCCAATAACAGAATGTGAGAACATCAGACACAGGGGCAGGTCATTCACTCCCCAAACCTGCCTTGCCCTTCACTAAGATCATGGCTGATCTGCTCTTGGTCTCAAATCCTCTTTCAAACCCAATTCCTCATCGCCCTCACCTCTCTGTCAGGTCAATATCCATCTACCTCCTCTTCAAATACTTTCAGTCATCCGGCTCCCCGAATACTGTTGAGAAGAGAAATCCTGACATTCAATGCCACCTGTTTGAAGAAACCCCTTGCTGCTCCTATACCATGGTTTAATGATATGAACAAAAGAGGTTGAAACAAGGGGTCAGGTAAAAATGATTGACCCTGATATCAAGGCTTCTGTTGAAAACAAGGAGCTTAACAAATCTGAACTTAATGGGAATCAGAGAAAATTCTCCAGTGTTTGGAGTCAAACATGGCACAAAGGAAGATGTCCACCATTTCAGTCCTGGGTCACCTCTGTGGGAGATCCTCAGGGAAGCTTCCTCTTCACAAACATCTTCAGCTGCTTCATCAATGTCTCCCCGCCCCCACCCTCCCCAACATAAGATCCGAAGTGGGGATGGTCACTGAAGATTCCACAATGTTCAGAACATTTTATGCCCCGTCAGCTCCTGAACTGGTCTGTGTCCATGTGCAGGAAGACCAGACTCCATTGAGGCTTGTGCTGTTAACGTGTCTGTAACATTCATGTAACAGCACTGCCTGACACTGCCCATTGCCACAGTATAACAAGAGATCATTCCGCACCTCACACTGGTTTCACAGGAATATGAGGAAGTCGTTCAGCCCATTGACACTGTTGGAGAAGAACAGGGACAGCCCATTCAGTGCCTCCAACCCATTACTCAGGAAGAGAAGGAGTCTAGTGTGATGGACCACTCCAGAGCCCATTGAAAATATTTGAAAGCAGTACCCTAAACTCTAATGTTTTCTTATTTTAAAGGAAATGTAAAGTGTCTGTTCCAGATGCAATGTGACTGGTCAAACTACTCAGTGGTGAGCAAAATACCATTTATTTGAACACAAAAGTTGAAACAAAACCAAAGAAAGAGAAATTTAGAATAGCATAATTCTATTGGACAGCTTAACAGAATAATAGAACTAGGAGCTATTACTAATGAACTAGTCCAACATAGGAAATTCCAATAACCACAAAAGGAAAATAGAGGAATAGAAAACAGCATCTAGAGAAAATTCAGAGAGTGTAGCAGCCAGGAGACATTCTGTGAAACTTCCAACTCTGTGGAGACCCCCATAATTTTTGATATTACTGAGAAACTAAAACCCAGTGATCCTAATCTGTGAGAGCTGGCCACACCCATTCACTGCATTAAAATAAACCTAAGGCTTCCCTCGCTGTTTACTCAAGTGGTCTTAACTAACCAGCTTCGTAACGATCGTTCAATATCTCTCTTAAAAGAAACCAGGATAAAAAAGCCTCTTAAAGCTACAGCATCATCACACTAGTCAGCACATCGAGCTGTCAAACAGGGACCAGGGGCAACACAATCAGGCCCTTGGCCTTGTCCAGTCGAACGAGGAAGAAGCCAGTCAGTCCCTTGAGTCACTTACACAGGATCAATAGGAGGCCATTCCCACCTCAATGCACTTACACAGGGGCAGAATGAGGTAATTGATACTGATTCCTGATGGATGTCTTATGCCCAAAACGTCGGTTCTGCTGCTTCTCGGATGCTGCCTGACCTGCTGTACGTTTCCAACAATCGACTCTCTAGTCTGATCTCCAGTATCAGCAGTCTGAGGTGTCTCCTAATTGATGCTCTAACATGATAAACAATTGGAGCAGAGGCTGCACAGACAGACTGCTCCACGTTGTTCCTCATGGCTCTGTTGCTCATGATACGCATGTGGGACTTTAATTTGGTTTTCACGTGGTGAGGAGGGAAGCCATATGTGTGAAGTCTAAAGAAGGCACCTTCCATCTCCGAGGTGACAGCCTGGTGTTCTCTGTGTAGAGCAGAAGCTGATGGGAATGGCTACCTGTTTCAGATGGAAGGTATTGTGGCTGCTGTTGGGGATTGTGAGTAACCTGACGTTCAGTACAGGTTCACACGCCGACTACACAATAACGTGGGGAGAGTTAATGTAGGTATATAAACTATTAGGAAAGACACGTTGGACTGATGAATGGACTCTCTAAGTTCAAATAATGCTGATCTTGTTCATGTTGATCTTGTCCAGTGCACGTCCTGTTCAGTGTAACCGTTATGCCTTACTCTGTCCAAGTCTATTTCCACCCTATGATCTGTCTGGCCATGCTTACTATAATCTGCCTCCACTGCTCATAAATAAAGTGTTTCCTTGTACTGAGGTACACGTGGCAATAAATCAAACCAATCAATCCTGGGTAAAGTATGAATTTCTCTCCCTGTCAATGTCTGTTTGAAAATAAGTGATCTCTGCCATTCTTCGTGTTTCAGCATCCCTATGTTTTAATCTCTCACAGTTCTACAGATTAAACACTCAGCCTCTTCACTCTATTCTCATGATACCATCACCCGTGTCTGTGGTAAGGAGATCATTCCTTACAAAGGTGACCAATTCTGTAGAGAGTGCCCCAAATACTCTCTCAGCAAGGCTCTACAACAGCAGGAAGATGGCTTTACTTATGTACTCGAATCATCTTACAATGAAGGACAGCGCACCATTGACTGCACCCATTACTTACACAGGGTTTGATTCGGAGCAGTCAGCATAGACTTGTGAGTGGGAGATCATGCTTCCCAAATTTGTTAGAGTCCTTTGATGAAGTGACCAGGAAGGTTGATGAGGACCGAGCGGTAACCATAGTCTCTATGGATATCAGTAAGGCCATTGATAAGGTCCCACACGGCAGGCTGCTCTGGATGGTTATATCGCATGGAATGCTGGGGGAACAGGCCAATTGGATGCACAGTTGGCTTGATGGTAGGAAGCAGGGGGTTTAGTGGAAGGATGCTTGTCAGGCTGGAGGCTGGGTACATTGCTGTTTGTTATCTATGATTTGGTTGAGAATGTACAAGGCATGATTAGTAAGTTTGCAGATGGCACTAAAGTAAGTGGGAGCATGATCAGTGAGGAAGTTTATCAGAAATTGCAGCAGGATTTTAATCAGTTGGGGAAGTGGGCCGAGAAATGGAAAATGGAATGTAGTGTAAATGTGTGAGGTCTTGCCTTTTGAAAACTTAAATCAAGGTAGGAGTTTCATGTTGAATGGGAGGTGTGTCGTGGGAAGAATGACCATTGGGTTCAGGTGCACGGTTCTCTGCGAGTGGAGTCACAGGTAGACTGGGCAGCGAGGAAGTCTTTTGGCACACTGGCCTTCATCAGGCAGGACATTGAGTATAGAAGTTGCGAATTTATGTTGCAATTACACAGGACTTTGGTAAGGCCGCACTTGGAGTATTGTGATCAGTTTTGTCACCTTGTTATCGGGAGAATATTATCAAATGAGAAAGTGCATAAGAAGTTTACAAGGATGTTGTCAGGACCGAGTGGTCTGAGTTATAGGGAGAGGTTGAACAAACTAGGACATTTTGTTTAGAGTGTAGGAGACTGAGGGGGGACCTTATAGAGCTGTATAAGATCATGAGGGATACGGATAGGGTGAATGCTCTCAGCCTTTTTCCAAGGTTTAGAGAATCGAGAATAGAGGGGATGAGTTTAAGGTTAGAGGGGAAGGAATAAAAGAGAACCTGAGGGGCCGCTTCTTTCCACACAGGCTGGTACGTGGATGAGCTGCCAGCAGATGTAATTGAGGGGGGTACATTAACAACATTTCAAAAGCATTTGGATAAATATGTGGATAGGAAAGGACTGGAAGGATATGGGCCAACTGCAGGGAAATGGGGTTAGCGTGGATGGACATTTACAACGTAGAGTCAAACCCATCTGTTAATTAAAACCAAACTCCCAGAACAGCTCACCTCACCTCGTAATCTGTTACAATATGAGCGACACAGATCTCCTACATTCCACTATTTTTTTAAAAGAACAAGTCAATTTCTTAACTTTAATAGCGAATACTTAACAACTATTCACAAATACAAGCCCCTCTGTTTCTTAACTACTTACTATCTGACTCCAACTCTGTAAAAATATGTTATTCCAACAACCCACATATTAAACATTGCAATCTGAAGACCACACAGTCTCTATCTTCCCCGCTGTCTTCACTCTTCCAGCTGCTGATCTCCCTGGGTCATTTTTTTACTGCAAGTAGGTTTTACATGAACATGTACCTTTGATAGAGAATATTTGAGTTGGCCAGTTAGCATTCCTTCTCTACAGCATTTACTCTGCTGTTGGATTGCAGTGGCTCTCCCTCTAGTGTTCAAATGCTGGGTTTACATATTCTCCATGATACAATAATTCTCATAATTTGATTGCTTTCAAGGTGTCCAAAAAATAATATTCACATTCTGCTGGCTTCGGGTATCCTGAATCTTATTTAAACTCTTTGGTTGTATTTGAATTGTTGTCAAAGTAGCAACCAAAACTCAGGTATCCATTTCCCAGCTAATTGTTACATTTGGAACAGTCTGACCTTTAGCTGGCATCTATGGCTATACTTTCTATTCAGCAAAACCCCGTTCTCTCTTAAAGTGACCAGACATGCTTTCGGCTTCAAAACACTTCACATGTTTAGAAAAAGAAAATGAAGCTTTTTCCTCTGATTCTTAACCGCATTATTCTGAAATACGGAGTATTAATCTCAGTTATACCATTCATACTAATTCCACCCACGTATATAGCACTGGAATAAGTCAAATCTTATCTGCACTTTTTCCTTTAAATCCACGATAACAGATCTGCTATCACATTTTTAGGATCCACAGCATGTGTATTTTAAGTTCAAAGTTTGGTAACATGAGACTTCAATGAAATATTCTCATATTCTGGTCTTTAAATATTTCAAAAATACGAAAGGATTGTCGTTGTTGTCTACAACCATCTGCGACAATTTGTCATGTAACCATTCAAATGTTGTCAGGCCAGTACGAAATTCAATCATTCTTTTTCTAGAATTGAAATTTTGTATTTTTTTTCTGGTGGATATTGAGTTTTTTGGACAAGTAGCCAATTGGCCACTCAATTCCATCATCAACTTTCTG
Organism: Hemiscyllium ocellatum; assembly: GCF_020745735.1. Taxonomy (NCBI): domain Eukaryota; kingdom Metazoa; phylum Chordata; class Chondrichthyes; order Orectolobiformes; family Hemiscylliidae; genus Hemiscyllium; species Hemiscyllium ocellatum. The sequence continues at coordinate 148,572 of NW_026869091.1, read as the reverse complement.
TGTCAACACATCTCCGACCCCTATATCCCAAGCATCATGCACAATTTTCAAAGGGTTTCAAAATATTTGGTGTAGCTAAATCTGGTGCGGGGTGATTAAACCTGCTTTAACATTCTCAAATACCTCCTGGCATTGTTCTGTCCACCACATTCTGTGACCTTCTTTCATAAATCCATCAGTGGTGCCAATACGCTGCTGAAGTTTGCAACAAACTTCCGATAGAATCCACTCAGTTCCAAAAATCGAACACCTCTTTCTTCGAGGATGGTCGTGGAAATTCCTCAAAGCCCTTTATCTTTGTGTTGCATTGGATCAACCTTCCATGTCCAATGTAATGTCCCAAGAACATCACCTCTGCCTTCGCGAATTCTGTTTTCTTTAAGTTTATTACCAGGTTTGCTTCTTGTAATCCTTCAACATGCTCTGGCAACTGTAACATGTGGGCTTTCAATCACTTGCTGAAGATCACTACATCATACAGATAAGTTGCACAATTTGTTCATCTGGACCCAACTCTGTTCCTGAGTCTTAAATGTGGCTGGAGCATTATTCATTCACATGACATTCTGTAACATTTTTGTCATATTCGGTATCTTTACCAGATAGTTTAACTGACTCAACATTTTTTAATTTGAAAGGGGCCACTAAACCTGGCTTTGAAGGGATTTCCTACCACTGGTGGCAATACTGATACGTCATCCCCACGGGAAATCGTTAAAGTTTCAGTGTTTTTATCTGCCACTTGCTTCACTCTACACTGTGCCCTTTTCAGGGGCTGTTTAGCTGACTCACCTACAATCTCTCCCTCACCTCAGATACATAATCCAAGTGTGAGATCTCCGACTTTGGTCCTGTCAATTTATATTTCATTCATTTCAAAGGGCCTCTCACTTCATGTACGAATATTAACTCAAAGGAAGGAAAATGAGTAGATATATTTGGGGCATCTCTATGGCAAGCAATATAACGAGACGCCTTTATTCCAATAATTCCGGTAATTCTAACAGTACGCTGTTAATATTGTCTTCAGCATCTGATGCCAACTTTCCAAGGCTCCCTGGGATTCGGGATTGGACGCACTTGATTCAAACTGCTGTATGCCAAAACTATCCATGACGTCATCAAACAGCTGAGCTGTAAAATGAGACCCTTGGTCTGACTGAATCACACAGCGTAGCCCACAGTGAGTAAAGATAGCTCCCAACTCCTCTGCCTCCCTTTTTGCCTTCACACCCCAAAATGGAATTATCCCTGGAAATCGGGAAGACACGTCCATTATGATCAGCGGATGTTGGTTTCCACTTTTATTTCAGAAAGGGGAGCTCCACAATTAATCATAACCCACATGAAAGGTGTATTCGAATACAGGGTTTGGCAATAAAGGTGCTGGTTTATACTGCCTGGGACTTACCTACCATTTGGCAGGTATGAAATGTACAACAAAAAATAACCACGTCCTTGTGCATTCCAGCCACTAGAGATGCTTTAGCCTGAGTCTTCCGTACATCAACTCCTTTGGCTTTTATCTTTCGGTTTTCCTTCCTGTTGGAACTTATGAGAGTGGGATCTTGTTACTACACAGTCTGGAAAAATCCCTGGGTATTTTTCTTTTAATTCCCCAGTTCCCTAGTCTTACTTTGGCTTCTCCACCACAAGGGCTGCCTCTCCCACCTTGGATCCTGCTAAATCATTCCCATGAACAAACTGTATTCCTGGAACTGACACTCTGTCACTCATTCTCACTGTTACTTCCCCAACCTTGATTTGGCATTCCAACCTGATGTTACACAGGGAATGCTTAATTTCTGTCCCCATTCCACAAGTTATCACGCTGTTGAGTAACATGCCAGAAAGAGTGAAAATACTTTCATCTCTTACTATCAGAGGGGGAGGGAAAGTGAGGACTGCAGATGCTGGAGATCAGAGTTGAAAAGTGTGGGGCTGGAAAAGCACAGCAGGCCGGCAGCATCCGAGAGGCAGGGGAGTTGACATTTCAGGCATACGTCCTTCATCAGGAAAGTGGGGGGTAAGGGAGAGGGAAAGCAGCTGAGAATTACATTGGAGGGTAGGGGTGGAGCTGGGTGGAAGGGTGCTTGGAAGGCGATCAGTTATTGCAGGTGATGACTGATGGTGAAAGGTTGGAGAGGAGGGTGAAGTGGATAGGTGGTAGGACAGCTGGAACCCTCAAACTATACAGCATCAACGTTGACTTCACCAATTTCCAAATCTCCCCTCCCCAACCTCAACCCAGATCCAACTTAGCACTGCCCTCTTGAACTGTGCTAACTGTCCATCTTCCTTTCCACCTACCCACTCCACCCTCCCCTCCGACATATCACAATAAATCCCATTTATATCTTCCTATCGCCCTCCCAGTGTCCCTCCCACCAGCCCATCTCCTACCCTCCGAATTCTCTTTCAGCCCCCTGTTCCCCCCGCCACATTCCTGACGATGAGTTGATTCCTGATGTGTCGATTGTCCTGCTCTTCGAATGCTGCCTGATCTGTTGTGCCTTTCCGGCCTCTCAGTTCTCAACTATTAGAGACTGAGCAGCTCCCGTATCTTGGAAAATTATAACTACTTGTATTTCCCCCACACCCCGTTTTTCCTTAGTAAGGTTTATCTACGGAGGCAAATTCTTTATACAGACCAGGCACTGCCTCCATACCCAGCCCCTGGGCAGTGCACTCTCCTGCAGCTCCTCGGCTCCATTTCGGGTCTCCTTTAACAGGTTCACTAATACCATTGGCTTAAACTCTTTTACCACATCTTTTCCCAAAGTGTCTTCCTTCAATGCCCAGCACTGTGTGTCCCAGCTTACTGCAGTGAAAACACCTTTTCACTGTGCCCTTCTTAAACCATCGGCACTGTAATTTTTATGTGTTCCACTACATTATTGTCAGAACAACTGAGGCCTTTCACTTCCTTTCAACCCCTTGGACCTGTTTTTTCATCTGTGGTAAACTATTGCCAGTGTGCCTTTCTCTATGTTTTGCAGTGCAGGATCTCCCATTCTCTCAATTTTTATCACCCACAAGATGAAATCCTCCCAGAAGCTAAATTTCATCTCATGCACCAAAGCATCTCATCTGCCCTTTCTGCTACGCTTCTCACTTCTTGAACTTTTTGTTCATTCACATGAATTCTTACCATCTCTGGAAGTGAGTCTTTTAACTCCTCCCTTCGAGCCTCACAGGTCTTATCCATTTTTAAAGCCTGCATCCTTCTATCAAAATGACTGTGTTTAATTCTTTCAAACTCAATATAAGTCTGACCTGGTTCTGTCTCTATATTTCTGAACTGCTGTCTATATTCTTCTTGTACGAATTCATAAGCACTCAAAATAACCTGTTTGCATCTGCATAATCTCTTGCTCCCTCATGAGACAGCACGGCACATACCTTTCAAGCTGTACCCACCAGCTTAGTCTGAACTAGCATTAGCTACAGGTTCACTGGACATGCCATCTGCCGAGCCAGTTTTGCAAATGAAATAGAAGTGGTTTTGGCATTTTTCGCACCGAAATATGGCAATGTATTAACATAGTTGTATACATCCCTACATTCTCCCTTCATCTTTATCCTGCTAATTTAACTTTCTTATCTAATTCCAAACTTCTGAATTTCAAATTCTCCTTCTCTTCCTTTTTCCTCTGTTTCTCTTTCTCTATCTTCTCTCTCTTTCTGTTTCTTTCTTTATCTTCTAACTCCAGTTGTCATATTTGCAATTTAAGTTTCTCGAACTCGACTGCAGTTTCCTGCTTCTCTGATAGACCAAAGAGCTTGACCAACTCCATTATGATGACAGCTTTCCTTTTGTACCTGGTGAAACCTAATTCTAATCTACATGTTAATTCCAGGAGTATGCCCTTCCTTTGTCTTTCTACACTTGCTTGGCAAATTTGGGAACCACCTTCAAACCTCAGAACGTCTTTAGTCATATTAAAAGCAACCACAAGGAAACAAAATTAAATGAATTTTCTCACCTGTTTTATTTGAAGATCTACGTCACTAACTGCCAAGTGATGGAATCTGCTGGGACCTTTTGTACGCCAAAGCTGTTCAAATCTGTCTAAATCCTATACGACAAGCCCTCAAACTGTTATGATGTCGCTGTTGAACTCCTCGTTAATTAAAACCACACACCCAGAAAAGCTCACCTCACCTCGTAATCTGTTAAAACACGAGTGACAAAGTAGTCGCAAATTCCACTATTAAGAGAAAAAGAACAATTAATAAGTATGTATTTTAACTCGCTGAGCTTGATGGTTTGTTTTCAGATGTTTTGTCACCATGACTAGGTGATATCATTAGTGAGAGTTTCTGGTGACGCACTGGTGGTAAGTCTCGTCTTTCTATTTCTAGGTCTTGGTTTCTTAAGGTGCATGATGTCATTTCCAGTTTTTTGTTCAAGGCAAGGTAGATAGGATCTAAATTGATGCGTTTGTTGATGTACTTCTCGCTAGAATGTCATGTTTCTAAGAACTTTCGTGCGTGGCTTTGTCCTAGGAAGTGCGTGTTGTCACAGTCAACGTGGTGTCCTTCTTTTTCTGTATGAATGGAAACTAATGATAGTGGGTCGTGTCTTTTGGTAGCCAGTTGGTGTTCATATATCCTGCTAGCACGACAACAGGACAGTCGGAAATGGAAAAAAAAACGATTTTATATACACTGTTTAATCAGTGTGTGTTCAGATAAGTAACACTCTTCATATGTGTATAACGCATTCTGAATGAACAACTGAGACACAGTTAACAAAAAATGATGCACATGATGAATAAAATTTTTTAAGCATTAAAACATTATTTGATCCTCATCTGAAGTGATACCTTCCCTTTCTCTCAATGTCCCCCCTTTTCTGGGATTCCCAACTCTAGTCTCTCATTTTTATCAGAATGTGTGTTAGAAATTCTTGTTTCTGCTTTCCAACCTATTTCAGTTAATCCCCTTTCTACCAGGAATTAAATATGTTGGCCTGTTGGGTTCTTTCCAAAACTAGTGTCTGTCATATTATTGGAGAGGAAAGTTATGGCATCTGACCCAGCGTTTGAACATATTGCTCTGCTGTACGTGCACTGTACAAAGGACCACAGCACACAGGAATTGCCAAAAGATTGAGGGAAGTACATCTACTTCTTTCGATAATATAGTTTTCTCATTTTCCACATCTCCATATCTATATCCTCTCTCTCGTTCTCCCTTTGTATCTAGTTAAGAAATCCACCAATCTTCGTGGCCCATCTCTCAAACTCATTCTTTCATTTTATACGTAATGCTTTCTTCAAGATGTAATGTGTTTATAATGAAGCAATGTAACTACAAAGACATGCGGGAGGAGCTGGCCAGAGTTAATTGGAAGGGGAGCTGAGCAGGAAAGACCATGGAGCAGCAATAGCAGGAGTTTCTGGGGATAATTCGGAAGATAATACCAGAAATGCAACCCCAAGCTGATGAAACATACTCATGGGAGGACAAGGCAGCCAAGAGTGACAAGGCATCAAACCAAAAGAGGAAACATACAATGTGGTGAAGATGATTGGGAATCCAGAGAATTAACTGGCTCTGAAACTACATAACTCTGGTATCACTGACACTACAGAGCTCTTAATCATTGTCAGGGAGAGAAACAGAGGAAACACATTCACTTTAAACACAGAAGATGGCATTTCTCAAGGAAAAAGATTCAGGTGAATTAAACATTTGAATTAACATCAGTTAAATGCTTTTGCAGAATGTGTCAGATTGGAGGCAAGACCCGGGGAGACAGACCCTCAGCAGAATGAGAGTTTGAAATTGAAGTATTACCACATCAGAAACCAGGTGAGGTCACTGAGTACAGGACTGATGGGTGAATGGGTCTCAGTGAGAATTGGGGAACAGACAGCAGAATTGCATTGCAGATATTGCAGCTGGAAACTGTATTCATGTAGTGCTGGAGACCACAGCAGCAGGAGAAGCAGACCTGCATTCAGCCACAACCTGTAACTTTTTGCCAGGATAACACCTCAGTCTGTCATTACAATAAACACCATCTATGGCTCAGTGACGAGTGTGGGTGAACATGTCAGAGTCAGAATCACATGAACCTTAACCTGATGCTAACTCATTAAAGCTACCGGACTTGACCAACAGATCTGAACGAATCCCTGCAGTCCTGCCACATTCAGTTATAAATGGTGATGGACGATTAAACAAATGACTGGAGGAGAGGGCTCCACAAACATCCCCATCCTAAATAATGGAACAGACCTGCACATCAGTGTAAAAGAGAAGGATGTTCTATCTGCACCATCCTCTGCCAGAAGTGTTGAGTCGATGATACAGCTCACCCTCATCATGATGCCCACAAAATCACAGACGCCAGTCTTCAAATATTTCGATTTGCTGCATGTGATATGAAGAAACAGCTGAACACAGTAGATACGACAAAGGCAATGGGTCCTGACCCCATTCCTGCAATAGGACTGAAGACTTGTGCTACACAACAAGCCGTGTCCCTGGGGAAGCTGTTTCATTCCAGCTCCAACTCTGACATCTCCCTGGCAATGTGGAAAATTACTCAGCTGTGTCCCGTCCCCTAAGAGGAGAATAATTACAATCTGACCAATTATCACTCCCTCATTCCCATCACGACCGTCAAATTGTTGGGAGTTCTTTTTGACAGAACTGTCAAGCAGCATAGAAATACCCTGCTCAGTGTGGTTTTCGACAGGTCCCCATGTGGAGATGGTGCTGTTGTGGAAATATCACTGGATTACTAATCCAGACCAGGATAATGCTCTGGCAGCGGTTGGAAGTTAAAAACAATTAATAAAATATCGAGATCTAAAACCTGGGGTCAGTAACAGTGACCTTGAAGCCAATATCGATTGTAAACAGAATTTCCTTCTCCAATGTACTTTTAGGAAGTGAATCTCCTGTGATTTCCTGGGCTGGGCTAAAACAGACTCCAAAGACCCTGACATGTGATAAACATTTCAATGGTCTCTGAAACTGCCAAGCAAGGCACTCACTTGTATCAAACTGCTCCGAGGTCTGAAAGGATGAAACCGGACAGAACATCCGGTCTCAGCCTCATTGTCGGAAAAGGGAATGGGAACACAGTCCTGTCGACCCTGCAGACACCTCCTTCCTAACATCTGAGAGCTTGTGACAACATTTACCGAGCTTTCCCACAGACTGCACAGAAACAGCGGGAAAGGAGTAGGTCATACAACACATTGAGCCTCCCCCATTCTAGTTTATGGAAAAAAAATCTCCTCAATGCAATTACCCCGCATGATGTACATATCCGTTAATGTGAGTAACCTTGGGAAGTTATAAAATAGGAAATGCAGTAGTACGTTTGGTCCACCGAGTTTGCTGCCCAATTCAATGTAATGATGGTCCGTCCTTCATTTCCATTCCGTACTCCTGCTCTCCCACCATCCCTTTACTTTCTCTAAATCCTTACTTATATTCAGTGTCTTGGTTTCCAGGTGCGAGAGAATTCCCCAGGGTCACCAATGTCTGAATGCAGCCAGTTATTCTCAGCTCAATACAGTGTGACCTGCCTGTACCTAATACTGTGGTCCCTTGATTTAGACATCTCAGACAGGGGAATAATCATGTCTGCTTCCAATCTGTCTCACCCTGTCAGAGTTTTGTATATTTCACTGCGATCTCCACTCATTTTCCTAAACACCATTGAATACTGGCCCAGTCGCCCCAAACTCTGTTCCCATAACAAGCCTGTCATCCCAGAGACCAGTCTGGTCATCCTTCACTGCTCTCCCTCAATGTCAGGTTTGTCCTTTATTAGGTGAGGAGACCAAAACTGCACATAATGCTGCACAATGTTCGAGATGGGGTCTCACGAAGGCCCTGTACAGCTTCAGTAAGACACTCTTACTCCTCCACTCAAATCCTCCTGAAATGAAGGTCAACACACCATTTATCTTCCTCACTGCTTTCTGTTTCTGCAATATTGCTTTCAGCGATTGGTGTACAAGGAGATGAAGATCGTTTTCCGTGTTATAGCTCCCACTTGCTGGTTGTATATACACTGGTCAGCGTGCCAATGCCATTCCGAGTATTGACATCTGGTTACAGAACTCACTGCGCTGCAGGGGCCTCAGAGGTTTATGCAGAAGAAAACAATAAAACGGAACATAAGTCCCTTTGTAGATCAACATGTTTCAACCAATCCTTTTCAAATTGTAGGATTCCAGTTTATCATTTCCACCAAAGGGCACACTGTCACCTCTATCCACATTGTTCTCCATCTGTCACGTATTTACCCTTTCACTCCACTTGTCTTAGTCTTCTTGGTGCGTTTTTACATCCTCCTCACCCACTCACAATCCCAAAAAAAATCCCAAGGGAAAATCACCTTTTTACAGTGATAGTATACTCACAACTCCACCATCAATAAAATGATCCATCAAAATATTTAGAATATTTCTAAATAGACGTGGTCGTGAGTTGGAAAGATGGTCTCTGAGGATCTTTGGTGAATCATTTCATTGCAGCATGTAGATAGTGAAGCACTGCTGCTGCTGCTGCTGCTGAGGGTTGATGGTGGAGCATTGTGGGTGAAGGGACAGTCAAACTGGTTGCTTTGTCCTGATAGTATAAAGATTCTTGAGTGTTGTTGGGGCTGCACTCATCCAGGCAAATTGGGAGTCTTCTATCGCACTTCTGACTTAGATGATGGACAGACTTTTGGAAGTCAGGATGTGAGTTACTCGCCGCAGTATTCCTAGCTTCTGACCTGCTCTTGTAGTTACTGTGTTTATGTGGCGAGTCCAGTGAGTTTCTGAGCAATGATTACCCATCAGGACTTTGATACTGGGGGATTCACTGATAGTAACACCATTGAATGCCAAGGGGCAGGTTAGATTGTATTTTATTGGTGATGGTCATGGTCTGGCATTTGTGAGGCCTGAACATTACTTGCCACTTGTCAGCCTGGATACTGTCCATATCTTGTCGCATTTGGACATGGACTGCTTCAGTATCTGAGGAGCCACAAATGTTGCAGAACATTGTACAATCATTGGCGAACATCCCCACTCCTGACCTTAACATGGAGGGAAGGTCATTGATGAAGCAGCCCTGAAGATGTTTTCGGTCACTGCTCGAGGACTCCTACAGACATGGAGCTGAGTTGACTGACCTTTTTCAACCACGACCATCTTCCTACGTGTCAGGTATGATTCTAACCAGCGGAGAGTTTGCCTCTGATACCCATTGATTCCAGTGTTGCTAAGGCCCCTTGATACCACACTTGGTCGAAGACTGCCTTGATTTAAAGGGCTGTCACTCTCAAACCATCTCTGGAATTCAGCTCTTTTGTCCATGTTTGAACTAAGGTAATGAGATCAGGAGCTGAGTGACCGTGGGGGGGGGGGGGGGGGGGGTGGGGAGCCCAAACTGGGCGTCATTGACCAGGGTATTGCTTAGCAAGTGCTGCTTAAAAGCACTGACACCTTCCACTACTTTACTGATGATCAAGAGTACACTGATGGGGTGGTAATTGGCCCGAATAGATTTGTTCTGCTTTTTATGTACAGGAGATACTTGGGGTAATTTTCATGTAATCTGGGAAAGCCATTGTTGTAACTGTATTGAAACAGTTTGGCTGGGGGAGTGGCAAGTTATGGAGCACAAGTTTTCAGTACTATTGCCAGAATGTTGTCAGGGTATGTACCCTTTGTAGTATCCAGTATCTCCACCCATTTCTGGAAATCGCGTGGACTGAATCGAATTGGTTCATGACTGGTAACTGAATTGCTGAGGATCACTGCAGGAGGCTGAAATAGATCATCCACTCAGCACTTCTGACTGAAGATTGTTGCGAATGCATCAGCCTTATCTTATACACTGAAGTGCTGTGCTCTTCCATCATGGAGGAAGGGGTTATTTGTGGAATCTCTTCCTTTAGTGAATTGTTTAATTGTCCCCAACGTTTCTCGACAAGGTGTGGAAGGACTGCAGAACTTAGATCTGATCAGTATATATTTTCCTCTTGATGGTTCCTTCACCACTTGCCACTCTCACAGTTATATCCTTTAGTACCAGGCCAGCGCGATCAGTAATGCTGTTGCTGAGAAATCCTCCACCCAGAGTACATCTTGCATCCGTGCGACCCTGAGTGCTTCCTCCAAGTGTTGTTCAGCATGGAGGAGTACTGACGCATCAGTTGAAAGAGGCTGGTACATGGTAAGCAGCAGGAGGTTTCCTTTCCCATGTGTAAACTAATGCCATGAGACTTCATGGGATACAGAGTCATTGTTAAGGACTCCAAGAGCAATTCCATTCCAACCGTATCCCAATGTGCCGCCACTTCTGCTGTATCCATCCTGCTGATGAGACAGGAGATGTCCGGGGAAGGTGATGGGGAGTATGGGACATAGTCTGAAATGGATCATCCACTTAGTATTTCTGACTGAGGATTGTTACGAATGAATCAGTCTTATCTTATACACTGAATGCTGGGCTCTTACATCATGGAGGAAGGGGTTATTTGTGGAATCTCTTCCTCCAGTGAATTGTGTAATTGACCCCAACGTTTCTTGACTAGATGTGGAAGGACTTATACCTTACAGAATCATACCTTAAAGACAATGTCAGGCTGTTGCTTGACGAGTCTGTTTATTTCTATTCATTGTTTCCTGCCAGCTATCCCATTCTAGAAACATGTCCATACATTAGCCCCAATCCACTCAGATTTGATTATGCAAACTGGGCTTGGAGCTGTACCAAAATTTATCTAAAAATCAAAATGTTTAACATATATTGCTTCTCTTTCATTTGTCTCCCATTCTGTATCTCAAACATAATTCCCATTTCATAAATCTATGTTAGTGTTGTCTATGACCATTACTTTCAACCCCAATAATTTCTCCTAAACCATTTCCTGACTATGTTCTATGTTCCATGTACTCTATCATTTTCCCACACCAGACTTGGTTTTCCTTGTATTGTTAGAAAGTTCTGTGAAGACAGAACTGAAATAGTGGCTTCATAGTTCGGCCATTTCCCTGCTCCCCATTCTCCACTCTATGGTTTAAAACTGTAAGGAAACTGTACATGTTACTCATATTTTTCCCATTGACATGATTTATCAAGTTATTACAGTTCACTCTTATAACCCTTGTGAATATACTCTTTAGAAACTCATCTTTTCTCGCCTTAAACTGCTCAATAACTTCCACACCATACACTCACAGGAGCATAGACTCTGTGCCAACACAAGTACAGCACGATCTTTATTAGTCCCACTTTCCTACAGCAGGCCCTTAGCCGGGAATGATATGACACTTCCAAGTGCTCGTCCAAGTACGTTTTAATGATTGCGAGGTTATCTGTGATAATTCCCCTCTCAGGAAGTAATCCCAGAACACAGCATCCTCGAGCTGAAAAATATGTTTAAATCGTCTCTGAAACTCAAACGTTTCACTTTAAAAGTCTGCTCCTTTGTTCTCGACCCACTGACTAAAAGGAACAGTTGCTGTCTATCCACCCTGTCCGTGTCGCTTATAATCTTATCCTTCTGAATCATGGACCCCTCAGCTTTCTCTGCTCCAAAGTAAACAACCCGAGCTTATCCAGCCTCTCTCCAAAGCTGATATGCTCCATCCCAGGGAGCATGCTGGTGAATCACCTCTGCACCCTCTCCAGTACAATTACATCCTTCCTGGAATGTGACTCCCAGAACTACAAACAGTATTCCATTTTGGCCGAACCAAAGCCCTGTATTGCTCTTATAATCTACACCCTGATTAGGAAACATAACATCCAAGGTCCAATTCTTAACTACTCCATTACCCTGTCCAGCCACATTCTGGGATGTGTGGAGAAGCACACTCTGAGGTTCCCAGTGTGTTGCCATTCATTGAGCCCTCCCCTGCCTGCTTCCTTCTCCCAAAGTGCATCATCTCATATTTATCAGGGTTACATTCAATCTGCCATTGATCTGCCCATCTCACAATTCAATTTGCATCTTCCTGTAACTTAAGGCCTTCCTCCTCACTGCTAACCACTCAGCCATTCGTTATGTCAAACATACACTTACTTGGTACGCCAGGGGACACTGGTCTCCAGTCACACAAACAGCCTTCTCCCACCACCCTCTGTCTCCTGCCACTAAGACAGTTTTCGTTGTAACTTGTCAAGTTTTGCTTCATATTGTGAGATTTTACTCTATTTCTCAGTGTCCCAGGTGGAAATTTGTCAAAGACCTTCCTACAAAACTAAACAATCGACCTCCTCAAACTAATTCAATCAAACCCATTAGATGTGACTTCCTTCTGATAAAGTCATGATGATTATCCCTGATCAAACCTTGCGACTCTGATTGGAGTTCGATTTTTTCCTTCCCTTTTTTCTCCAGTAGTTTCCTTAACAGTGATCTAATACTCGCTCGTCTATAGTTCCCTGGACTACTTCGCCCATCCTTACTGTGAAGTGGAATCGTATTAGCAGTTCTCCAGTTCTCTGGCCCCTCCCCTATGGTCAGATTCTAATTAAAATATTCAGTCCGCAATGCAATCAACGTGTGTATTGCTGCTTCCTCTGAAATACATGTATGAAGTACATCTAATCTGTCAGATTTATAAATACTCAATCCAGCTTTCTTTTCAAAGATGATCCCAACACTGATAAGAAGATCTCAGATTTTACTTACACAAGTCCTATGGTCACTTGGTATTTCTGGAAGAATTTGCGGACATTCTTCCATGAAGGTAGACACCAAAGAAACTGTTTGCTTTCCCTGCAATTTCTCTGTTCTCTGCAATAACTTATCCTGAACGCACACCAACTGCACCACATTTGACCTTTTTTTTCATACATTGATAGATGCTTTTTAGCAGTTTTTATGTTTTCTTTCATTTGCACGCTTTTTCTCTTTTTGATTTTCTTCTCAGTTTCTTGGTCATCCTTTGCTGGGTCCTACATATCTCTGAATCCACTGGCTTACTACAACACTTGGCATTTTTCTAAGCTGCCTCCTTTCATCTAATAGGTAGACAAGGGTGGGGTTGAAAGTGATAGTCGGAGAGGAGGGTGGACCAGATTGATAGGAAGTAAGGTGGATACATCAGAACATTCAAAAGGGCGGTGCTGACTTGGAAGGTTGGAGTGGGATAAGGTGGGATTAGGGGAAATGGGGAAATCCACTATGATCCCCTGTAGTTGGATGGTCCCAAGGCAGAAGAGGAGGCTTTCTTCCTCCAGGCTTCTGGTGGCTCGGATTTGGCGATGGAGCAGGCCCAGTACCCGCATGTCCTTGGCAGAATGGGAAGGGGAGTTAAAGTGCTCAGCCACAAGGCGATGGAGTTGTTCAATGTGGCTGTCCCAGAGATGTTCTCTGAAATGATCCAAAGTTGACCTCCTGCCTCGCCAATGTAGAGAAGACCACAGTGGGTTTAATGGATGCAGTAGATGAGGCATTTTGTCTCCTTTTATCACCTTTCACTTTAAACCCCACCTTCATCTACCTATCGCAATCCCAGCTACCTCCCCCCTGTCACACCCCCTTCCCATTTATCTCTCAGCCCCCTTGGCCCATAAGCTTCATTCCTGATGAAGGGCTTATGCCCGAAACATCGATTTATCTGCTCTTAGTATGCTGCCTGGCTGTGCTTTTCCATCACCACACTCTTCGCCTCTGATCTCCAGCATCTGTAGTCCCCATTTTCTCCTCACACCTTGATGGCTTGCATGACTCAGATTTGTAACGGTTACTTCAAATACAACAAAAACTGTCGTGTACTCAAACAGCATAAAAGAAAACCAATACATTGTGGTCACTGTTCCCAAAATGTCCTTTCCGGCAAAATTTTCAATTAGCTCTTCTGATCACTCAACACCAATTCCTAAATAACCTGATCTCGAGCTCAGTGATCAACATAATGTTCATGTAAACCATCTCACACGTGGTCATGAAATCCATTTTTCCCAGCATTAGCATTCAATTGGGTTAACACAGTTCAGACGTAATTTAAACATATATCATTACTGCAGTACCCACAAATGTGCATATCTCATTTCCTGTTTTATAACATGTCCAGCATTTGTATTGCAGCTTTCACTTTGATAATAGACAATAGACAATAGGTGCAGGAGTAGTCCATTCAGCCCTTCGAAACTGCACCGCCATTCAATATGATCATGGTTGATCATCCTTAATCAGTATCCGCTCCCTGCCTTATCTCCATAACCCTTGATTCCACTATCTTTGAGAGCTCTATCCAACTCTTTCTTAAATGAATCCAGAGACTGGGCCTCCACTGTCCTCTGGGGCAGAGCATTCCACACAGACACCACTCTCTGGGTGAAGACGTTTCTCCTCATCTCTGTCCTAAATGGTCTACCCCGTATTTTTAAGCTGTGTCCTCTGGTTCGGCACTCACCCATCAGCGGAAACATGTTTCCTGCTGCCAGAGTGTCCAATCCTTTCATAATCTTATACGTCTCAATCATATCCCCTCTCAGTCTTCTAAACTCAAGGGTATACAAGCCCAGTCGCTTCAGTGTTTCAGTGTAAGGTACTCCCGCCATTCCAGGAAATGACCTCGTGAACCAACGCTGCACTCCCTCAATAGCCAGAATGTCTTTCCTCAAATTTGGCGACCAGAACTGCACACAGTACTCCAGGTGTGGTCTCACCAGGGCCCTGTACAGCTGCAGAAGCACCTCTTTGCTTCTATACTCAATTCCTCTTGTTATGAAGGCCAGCATGCTATTAGCCTTCTTCACTACCTGTTGTACCTGCATGCTTGCCTTCATGGACTGGTGTACAAGAACACCCAGATATCTCTGTACTGCCCCTTTACCTAAATTAATTCCATTGAGGTAGTCATCTGCCTTCCTGTTCTTGCCACCAAAGTGGATAACTATACATTTATCCACATTAAATTGCATCTGCCATGCATCTGCCCACTCACCTAACTTGTCCAGGTCACCCTGTAATCTCCTAACATCCTCATCACATTTCACCCTGCCACCCAGCTTTGTATCATCAGCAAATTTGCTAATGTTATTGCTGATACCATCTTCTATATCATTAACATATATAACTCCCATCAATGTTTGCTCCTCCTTGCTGTTTTTCCGCTCCACCTTACTAGATTCTGTGGAATCTGAGCGATGTGGGCTCTGGGGAGATTAATGGCAGTGATCATCTCGCCACATCATTTATGATCTTCGCAAACTTTCATTTCTCCAGATCTCCCGTTATGCTGATGGAGTAGAGAAGGACAATGATCTTCCAACAATGCTCTGTATTCTCCCAGAGAGCTGAGACTGCTCTAACCTGGGTGGGAACATTACAGCAGGCTGGTAAAGTGTTGCTGCTGCTGTACAGGGAGATCACATCTGGAGTAGTGTGTACAGGTTTAGCCTCTTCTATGAAGAAAGGATGTTGTTATATTGGAAGCAGTTCAGAGATGGTTCCCTCAACTGGTTCCTGCAATGAAGGCGCTAGATTATAACGAAAAGATGATCAGGTTGACCCAGTAGTCAATTACACAGATAGTGGAGGAATCCATTCAGTTCTCCAGCCTGTTACACAGGAACAACAGGAGGATATTCAGGCCTTCGACCCTGTTACACCAAAACAGGACGAGACCATTCAGTCCCTTGAGCCTGATATACATTTACAGAAGGAGGCCAATCAGCCCCTCGAGCCTATAACACTGGACCCCGAGTAGGCCATGCTGCACCAGCATCCTGTTAAACAACAACAGGATCAGTCCATTCAGCCTCCTCAAGTCTGTAACATAGGAACTGGAAGAGGTCACACAGTGACAGGAGATTGTTACACTGGGATAACACGAGGCCATTCAGACCCACTGAGTCTATTGCAAGGGAATTGGATAATGATAAAAACTATCTGAGACTTCTTTAATGAGAAATGAAGAGGTAATGTAGACACGTGTCTGTTGTAGTATGTGAACAAGAGAAGAACAATCAATCCCTTGTTCCCATCTCCGGGATACATGAGGAGACCGTTCAGTATTTCCACCTGTTATGAGAAGACCCATCAGCCCCTCAAAATGTTACACAGCAACGGGAAGATTCCATAATCTCCCAATCCTCTAAAGCATCAACAGGAGGAGGTCATTCTGACCTTGGAGACGGGCAACATGGGAACACCAGAAAGACATCAGCTCATCGATTTTGATGATGAGTCCATTCAGTGACACATGGCTCTTACACAGCAATTGGAGCACATCTCTTCAAGTCTTGTGCCCATTAAACAGGAATTCAAAGAAAATGTAAAGGTTTTCGAAAATGAAGAACTTATAATAATGGTATACATTAGGTACTAAAGTGTGACAATAAACTATTATAATTTATGGCAAATTGTAAGAGTCCATTGTTCAGGACATTTGCAAAGTTAAACCACAATCCATCAGAGTCAACATGGTTTTACGAAGGCTAAACCGTGTCTGAATTGTTTGCTTGAGTTATTTGAAGATGTCACAAACAAGGTGGGTCGTGGAAATCCTGGAGATGGAACATATCTGGTCTTCCTGAAGTCATCGGATATGTCGCTTCTCCAAAGAGTAAGTGGTAAGATCAGACAACATGAGTTTAGGAGTAATTAATTAGCTTGGATGGAGGAATGGTTAACCAACAAAATGGAGTCAGATGGAATAAATGTGTCATTTTCTTTTGGCAAATGCAGTTTGTGGGCTGCCATTGATTTCAGGACTCATGCCTCAACCATTTGCGATCGATGGTATTACTGCACTCGGTTGATGGGATAGAAAATACAATGTCACATTTTCAGATGACACTAGCATTGGTGGGAAATTACTTCGGAATGATGATGCAAGAGATTTAAAACTATATGGATAGGTTTGGTTAATTTGCCAACATTTGGCAAGGAAAATTAAAGTGAATAAATATGGGGCTATTCAAGTTGTCCAGTATAATAGAAAGACAAATTATTATCTAAATGGAGAGAAAGTTCAAAGTGCTTAGGTGCAGAGGGATCTGGGTGTCTGCTTGCATATCACAGAAAACCTGCCTGCAGATACTGCAAGTAATGAGAAATGCCAGCATAATTTCAGTGCTTATTTATGAAAGGATAGAGTAGAAAGGTAGGGAGTGTTGGTGTAGCTAAGCAAAGCATTAGTGAGGCTGCAACTGGAGTACAGTTTGGGTGTCCTGCAGAATGTGGTATTTCCATTGGAGGCAATTCAGAAAAGCTTCATTAGATTGATTCCATATTTGAAGTGTTTGTCTAATGAAGAGAAATTGAGCAGTTTAGGCCTATACTCTCCAGTTTATAAGAATGAAAAGAGATCTCATTGAGGTCTGTAAAATGCTAAAAGTAATTGAATGTGTAGAAATGGAGTGGATTTTGTTTTCATGTGGCGCAATCTACAACAAGAGACTAGAGTTTTAGGATGGAGAGATGGCAGGAAAGTGGAACAGAGGCCGTGTTGACATCAGCCTCATCGAGGGGTTGGATGCCTCACAGATGCTCCTTGTTCTTATTCAACTCTTCGACTGTGTTGCTCAGGAATGGGGGAATACTGGGTATCATACAGGAAGCAGGCGCGCAGGATAAATCAGTCTCAATCAGTTTGACAGAACGTAACCCGTAGGGTCAAAGAATAACCAATACTTGGTTCTCAACTATTTACAGTCTATATTAATGATCAGGGGGATGGAACAGATATACAGATGCTGAGTTTGGTGATGTCACTATGGTAAGCAAGAGATTAAAAGATCAAGAGAGGGTGGGGAGTCTGCAAATAGATTCAGAGAGGTAAAGGCAATGGATAATAGTTTGGCAGGTGGAATTTAACATGACATAACATGTCATTTCATTTATAGGAATAACGGAAAGCAATATGTTACTGAAATGGAAAGGGATTACAGGACTTAATGATACTGTGTACTAGGGGGTTCACTCAGACCCGTTTAGACATGGGAGGTTTTGCTCCATCCCTGATCGTCAACTCCCAGACACTCCCAGTGACCCCATTGCTCTCCGTACACATGGACAACTTTGATGTTGATTGGTGGTGGGGATGGTGTTTTGAAACGTGCATCAAGGGGAGGCCTTTATCCAAGATACATTCATTTCTTTCTACGTGGAGACCCAATGACGATGGGAATGGCTGACTGCTTCTGAATGAGGAGGCCGTGACTGCTGCCAGGACAGTGGGTATTCACCAACATGATGTACTGTGTATGGGTACACTGTAATATTAATAGAGAGAGAGCTCCTTCAGTTCCTCTACCTCTCCTCATTGACATGGGTTCTCTGCAGATGCCATGCACACTATCGGGAATCCCACCATACCACTGGATACACCCAGCAGCTGCCTGCTATGGGAGAAACAATGTATTTAACTCATCCACCATATATATCCTCCATCACCGAATGGTGACATTGATGTAGAGATATTGGGAAATGACGGATATGTCACCTAGTCCTGCCTGGAAAGTTATGGATCATAGAAGCTGAATGAAACTGTGACCCTAACAGCCACTGGCAGCAGCACCCTCCCCCTGGTGTGATGCGGCAGGACGTGTTGAAGGAGATGACACCGCTTTGTGCCCAGCTCCTTGTTCAGTCAGGGTCCCCTCACTATCTGCTCCTGGGTTAAGTGTAGCTTGGGAAGTTGATCCTGGAATACTTGGGGTGGATACAGCAGATCCCTTTCCCCACACACACTCACTCCGTGGTTTCAGAGCTTCCCCTCTCTGCAGCCTCTGCTTCATGTATTGTTTATGTTGCAGGCTCAGATGCTGTAAATACAGTCCCCATGCTCCATCGACAGTTGAGTCACGAAATCCTCAGGTCTCCCTGAATGTCTGAGGCAGCTTACAGCACAACTTCCAGCAAACCATCCCCAGCCACTCCACTAAATTTTTAATAACAGGGGTCAGTCAGAAACCCCTTGGCTACAAGTGTTGTGGACCAGACCAGATCCTCGCAAAATATTTTAAGAAGGCCGCTTAGACTCAAACCTTTCCTTATTTTGAATAGATGGGAAGCGTGCTTTCTAGATATATTGTGACTGGTCAACCTACTCGACATGAAGCAAAATATAATCTATTCAAATACTTTAGTTAAAATACAATCAAAGAAAAGAAAAATGAGGGATGGCTTATATGTTGGAACACTTACACAAATAATAGTTACCGTACCATCTTGGTTTACACCGCTTGGCACAAAGATATATTCAAATGTATTCAGATGCTTACAGCAATTTTCCAGTCCAGGAGGAAACAACATCAACAGAGATCTCAGAGAGAAAAGCAGCTGGGGATCATGTATTGAAACTTCCAACCCTTCTGGGATCCCCAGCAGCTTCTTAATGCTGCAGCTAAAAACAAAACGAGAAAACCTGATCTGGGAGAGCTGGCCACTGCCCTTCCATTGTTACCACCATTTTAATGAAACCTAAAGGCTTTCTCAGTTAGTTACTTAAACTGTTTTCAGACAGCAGCTCCGCACCTCTGTCTTTAAACCTTCTCTTCAAAAAAATAACCCAAGAGAAAATCACCTTTTTACAGTGATAGTATACTCACAACTCCACCATCAATAAAATGATCCATCAATCTACAGAAATGGATTCATTTTAGACCTTCTAACCTTCCTCTATTAGCAGACTGAAATGCATATATATTACGTTGACTCTGAGCATACAAATGTTCACAACTAGATTCGATTTCAGTCATTTTACTCCTGCCACAGAATGTCTTTGTCTTTTTTCATCCAAGTCTCTACAACGTGTCAAAACTTAGGTTTTCTTGCCCTGTCAACTGTATAATTTCACATTGAATGGCAGCAATAATAAGCTCAATCGAAACAGACTGGTATTATTCCCTCCAAACCTCTCCAAAAACTTTAAGAGGTCACGATCAGTGATAAAAAAAATGTCCCAGGTATGTTGTTCACAATTTAAAAGCTGAAATGTTGTAACGCCAACGTCAAGCTCAAGGCCTCCTTCCCCATTGTGGAATAAACCTGTTGATGTTTCCACTGGACACTTCAACCACACGTTACATAATGGAGCACTTCTCATCTCTCCAATACTCCCTCTGAATGACATAGCTCCTCATATTTCAGCATTAAAGAATTACATGCTGCTATGCCTCTCAATGCTGTAACCTCTTTACTGGCTTCTCTTGGCCTATGCCAATAAACCTTACTCTCACAGGGATATGTTTTAAGAAGATCTTGCACATTCTTCTCAATCCCTCACAGAAACCAAACTTTGGTTTCAGAACTAAATCATCAGCAGCAGCTATTTCAGCTTCTAACCTTGGCATTATAACTCTCTGCTCTTCCCCACGAGTTCTCACGGCTGCAGGAAGTGAATTGTTGAGCTTCTCCAAATTAAGAATCTCTCTAAGAGTGTCATTGGTTTGCTCTGTTTTTAATACCCTTACCCACCTTTCAAAATTATTATTTTTGATTCTTTCAAAGTCAATGTGCGTTTAACCAGGGATGCTATTTTAGATTCCTGAAACGCTGTCTGTTGGCTTCTGGCACGAGCTCACATGCACTTCAGATGGCTTTCTACATCTCCTCATACTCCTCAGATACCTCCTCCGATAGGATGCAAATACAAGCAGCTTTGTTTGGATCAACTAAATCCATATGGTCACTGGGCACTGCATTTGTTTAGCCACTTTCTCAAATGAAATTAAAAAGGCTTCCCCGTCCTTCTCATCAAATTTAGATAATGCCTGGATGTATCTAAACAGATCCCCATCAGACCTTTGGCTGCTATAGGGTTGCTCATCCTCACTCACCTCCTCATCCAGCCTACAGTCTACCTTCATCACCGACTTCCATGTCCACTTTCCTCTCTAATTGCTAACTTTTGAAGTTGAAACTCTCTGCTTTTCTTCTCTTTTTCTCTTTCTCTTCTTCATGTCCTTTTCTTTTATTTCTACTTTTCATCATAATTCAAACTGTTTCAATTCTTTCTCATGTTCAAGGTGCCTCATTTGAAATTGAATTCGAGCCATTTCTAAAGAGTCTGATGACAGATCCTCCAAATGTAATTGCTGAGCTGTAGCTGTAATTATCTCTCATTTGCTCACAGATAAACACAACCCCAACTCCAGTTTGTCTGCCAATTCCTACAGCTTTGTCTTCATTAACTTTTGTAAAACTTTACTTCTTCCACACACAGAAAATTCTTAGTGACTGAAAGAATCTTTATACACAAAGCACTGTTAAACCAACCGAATTCAACATCTGGAACAAAAGACACTGAAAACTATCATACACGACATTGGAACCCAATAGCCTCCAGTGTCTGCATGAGCTTATTCTGGATTCTCTGGTTTCTTCCCACAATCCAAAGATGTGCATGTCAGGTAAATTGGCGATGCTTAGTTGTTCATAGTTTTCAGGGATGTGTGGGTTAGGTGCCTTAGTCGGGGTAAATGTGTCATAATAGGTTAGAGGAATTTGCCTGGGTAGGTTAATCCTTGGTGGGTCGGGTGTAGACGTGTTGGATCAAATAACCTGTTTGCACACCTTAGGGATTGTAATTCTAAACCCAATTACCGATTTAGAACCAGACAAGAGACCCCAGTTTGCTATAGACCAACCAAACTGTCTCAAACTATTTTAAGAAAGTAGCTTGAATGCCACCTTTTCCTTAATAATAAGATAGATGGGAATTGGATGTCCCAGATGTGATTCCACTCGTCAAACCACTCACCATTATGCAAAACACACTATATTTAAACACTCTAATGAAAATCCATACAAAATGAAGAGGAATTTAGAATAACTTAGCTATTGGAAACCTTAACTGAATGATGGACACAGACCCTGCTACAAATGAACTTTTCCAATATACTAACATCACCTAAACACGCCCCTTGGCAAAAATGAGCATTCAGACATACTTTCTTGCATACAGTTCGCCAGTCCAGGAGGAAACAGTATCAAGTGAGGTTTCAGAGAGAATAGCAGCTAGGGATAATTTATTAAAACTTCCAACCCTTCTGGGACCCAAGCACCTGGTGACTGTGACATCTGCAAGGAAAAAAACTATAAAGCCTGGTCTGTGCCAGCTGGCCATTGTTACTGCTATTTATTAAAAAACCATAAAAGCCTCAAAAGTTTTTTCATTGAGCCATTTTCAGTAGGCACTTTGGCCTTTAAGACCTCTTACTGAAAAAAGGAGAAAATAACCTTTTCTTTAAAAAAGGTGACAGCATTGCTACATAATTTAAATGACTGTTCCTTTGTTCAAGAGGCTTCCTCGTGTTCCTGACCGCAAGATCACCTGAGAGGGACAAACACAGGCACAGACCAAGTTACAAGGATGTGTCTCACATCTTCTGAAACACGCCTGTCCATGGACCATCACATGGGACATACCGGGAAGTGAACAACAGCCTGACACACACCATTTCACTGTTTCTGAGCTACACAATGTCAGCACTCAATACACTAGGGAGCAAAAACCCAAGGCCAGGGAAAGATACAGAGGGACAGAGAGATTCACATTAAAGACAGAAACAGATAGTTAATTAACTGGGAGGAGGTTGTGGAAATATGGGGAAAATTATTGGGCAGTGGGACTAACTGGAGAAGTGAGATCTTCGAGAGTAAAATTACAAGAATGAGAACATTGAATAAAGACATTGTCAGATCAGCAGAAATAGTTTGTTACATCAAATTCTGAATTTGCTTCACAGAACACCACAAACAACATAAACTGGGACAAGATGACAGCCCAGCATGGAGAGCTGTGCAGACCATGCTAGTGTGTTGCTCAGTAAACTGCACTATCTGCCCAGCATGGAGAGTATTGCAAACTTTACTATCATATGCTAACTATACTCGCAACAGATTACTGCCTACAATGGGAAGGTTTGCTGCGTGTATGTGTTCATCAGAAACTGAGGGACAGTGCGTGTGTGTGTGTGTGCGATTGGCGTGGTTGAATGTGAAACTCATTGTTTGAGAAGGAACGCACATGGAAGAAATTATTTTAAATACGAACTACTGGCAGGCTTTTTGTTAATCTACAGAGAGAGAACGAGAGAAGTTTCATGGACAGATGAGATAAAGTGTTTGAGAATGTTAAAATAAAGACATTGCCAGACACAATAGCAATATACATCGGCGTGCACATGAATGACAGATGGATGGGAGTTTGGCGTGAGTGAGAATCAGATTTCCTTTGGCAGGTTTGATGCCGGGAGTGTCAGCAGCAGATTATTAACTTCATTAAGACGGTATTTCATAGCTCAAGGTTCAAACAGCAGATGGAATACACCAGTGAGATATATTCTGGGGTGGTGAGTTTTTCAAGTTAGAAATGGTCAGGGTATGGTGTCAGGAATCAGCTCATGGTCTAAGGGATCTCCCACAGTTGTGACTTGTCTGCTTCTGCAGCAGATATTAGCCAGGGATGGGATGGAAGTGGAGGTTGTAACCAGAACAGTGGAGAGTGACCTCCATGCTGTTCATATTTAAATATCAAAGGCGATGATACAATTAATTGTAGTTCTCCACTGAAACTGAGTAGGTCAACATAGAGACCCATGAGTAACACTGCCAGAGCAGAGAGGGAGACAGTAATTGAACACCTTCCTTGATGCAGTTAGTAGTGGTCTGGAGAGTGAATATCTGGATTGAGAGTTTCAACAGGAAAATAATAGTGACAAGAAGTGTAGACTATATGAAGGAACAGTAATACAGTCATAACCGGTTTATAGAAAAAAAAATCTGGACAGTGACACTTACCAGGAACACCAACGATAGCCAGGAAAGGATCATAAAAATATTGAATAATGAGAAGAGCATAATAAATCCGTGATGATAATGACCACCAATAAAATGCAGAAAGATACCAAACATAATCGGATAAACTCCTATCTATTTTTGGAACGTGCCAGTCTAATGTTCCCAGATTCGGATACATTTTTGGAACATTCCAATCTAATGTTCTCAGATTCTGATCTCTCCGCCCCCTCTCTCTAAATCTGCCGATCCCTGTCAGTGCTGTCGGTGATGCTCCCGCTCATGTTATGGGATAACACATTGAACGGCGCCCATTTATCATTAAAGATGGAAACCCTCCAGTGGGACAATTAGAATCCATGGAGATTGGCATTAATCACAGTCACTGAACAAACACTGGGAAACTGAGCAAAGGCTACAACAACGGATGAATGGGCACCGCACAACAATCAACAGACAGGAGTGTTCCCTTCCAGTTGGGGAATACTTCAGTGGTCCAGGACATTCAACCTCCGACCTTCTGGTGACCATCATTCAAGGCGGACTTCAGGACAGGCAGCAGCGAACAGTGGCCGAGCAGAGGCTGATTGCTATTTTCAGTACACATAGGGAGAGCCTCAGCCGGGACAGTGGGTTCACGTCACATTACAGGTGACCACCATTGCACTGTATATACACACACACACACAAACACACACACACACACACACGCACACACACACATACACTCCTATACACACACATGCATACGGACACACATGCACACAGACACTCACACATACGCTTACAGACACCCAGACAGGCATCCGATCAGAGATTTGGACCACTCTGCACTCATGCACACACATATATACTCTCTCTCACTGATACTCAAACCCCCCACCCCAGCCACGCACACACACTCCCACACTCACACATGCACCCCTCACAGACTTAAGAAACTCTACATCACTCACACACCTATACACTCCCTCTCACACTCACAACCCCCAACCAAGACAAACACACACACACAAACAAACAGACAAAGACCCACATGTACACATATATTTTGTGGGGTGAATTTGTACTTGCAGAGCTACATTGTACTTTGCTCAAAAACTGCATGAATTCATGTTATCTCACTTTTCAGATTAGAATCAATCTAAACATCATGGTATAGACATAGAACACAGGGGGCTAACACCTTCAACATATTGTCTAGCTATCACTCAATGTTACAGCTAACCTGAGAATGCAACTTTAAAACAAAAAGGTTTTGTGATTTACACATGAAAGAAATGAAACTATCATGGTATTCGAACAGATGAAAGACTCAAAAGACAATCAAGGTATTTTTCACTGTATAATTTCAGTTACATCACACTGTAAATTTTTGCTATAAATTCTGTGCCTTAGAAGTGTGGCCTCCACTATCACCTGATGAAGGAGCGGCGCTCCAAGAGCTAATGGGCTTCCAATTAAAACTATTGGACTATAACCTGGTGCTGTGTGATTTTTAACTTTGTACACCTCAGTCCAACACCGGCATCTCCAAATCATGACTAAACAAACAGGCTCAGTTAACCAGTTCCACACATCACTTTTCATATCACTATAAAAGGGAATATTTACTGGGTTTGGATGGAATGGATGAGGGTTGCTGAGGGGTGGACCATAAATCTTTAAACCTTTTAAATCTGTTTAAAACTTGTATATGAGAGTATTAACAAGACACTACAGGGGTCTATATATGTTCCGCTCTGTTTATGAAAGGAGGCAATTATAAAATAACAGATTGGCTGCATAAAAAACCTCGGGTGGGTAAGTTTTTAGATCCCTGAACTCAAAGTACAGTACTTATTGACCAGTGTGAGGCTACTGCTGGTTTTAAGTGCCCTGTTATCAAATCCTTTCATAACCTTGAGACAGAGCATTGAGACTGCTGCTCAGTGACAGGCCGAAGCAATTCTGTCCTAATGGGCCTCTTACAGAGGGATAAGAGAAGACCATTCAGCCCATATTAGCCTGTTGCTACTTGAAAACGTGGAAATCTGGAATATTGGCACATTTTGCCAACACAATCATTCTAAACAAAGAGCTGTGTCGCTGCAGCTGTATGAGGTGTTACTGAGAGGGCTTCTGGAGTACATTGTGTTGTTTGTGTTTCTGTAACTGAGAAGGGATGACCTCCATCAGATACAGTTTACCAGCTGTTCGTAATCCATGGGTTGCTGTGTCATTTAATGTCTTGGGTCTGTTACACCGGGACATGAGGAGGCCATTCAGCCTCTCGAGCCTGTTCCAGAGGGTCTGGAAGTATTTATTTAACTTTCAAGTCTGTTCCACATAAATATTAGTTTAAAATTAGTTTTGGAATAGGAAAGACCTACTGTAAATATTAAAGTTCTAACTTTGAACAAGGCCAATTTTGAAAGTGTTATGGAGACCTGTGAAAGGCTGATTGCAATAACCTATTCACAGGTAAAGGGATGGCTGTAAAATGCAAGGCCATTAAACTGGATTTCGGAGAGTCCAGAGCCAACGTGTTCCCATTGGTGAGATGGGCAAAGCTGGTGGGTGCAGGTAGTGCTGGATGGCTAGATATATTGATGCTCTGGTCAAGGTAAGAAAGGAGGCATATGTCGGGTAAACACAGCTGAGATCAAGTGAATCCCGAGAGGTGTATAAGGGCAGCAAGTGTATAGTCAATGGGGAAATCGGGTCAGAAAAATAAGGACAAGGGATGGCTTTAGAAATAGGGTTAATGAGGCATTGAAGAAATTCTACACATCCTTTTATGGCAAAAGATTAACTCGGGAGAGAATATGGCCCCTTATAGATCAGTAAGGCTACCTATGTATGGAACCACATATACAGAGGTTGGAGGGATATGAAACAAGTATTTCTCTTCAGTATGTAATGTGGAGGAGGTTACAAGAGCGAAAAAATGAAGAAATATATGGTGATATCTTGAAAAGGGTCTATATTACAAGGAGGTGTTGGATATTTTAAAACATATAAAGGTGAACAAATCCCTGGAACCTGAGCAGTTCTATCCCAGATACTTTGGGGAAGCTATGAAAGAGATTGCTCAGCTATTTGCTGATACATTTGTAACATTGATTTCCACAGGTGAGGTGCCAAAAGACTGAAGGGCTGCTAACGTAGTGTCATTATTTAAGAAAGTGAGGAAAAAAACAGGTAACTATAGATCGATTAGCCTGATGTTAATGGTGACTAAATTGTTGGAGGAGATTTCGAGGAAAAGGATCGATATGCATTTGGAAAGACAAGGACAGAAGAGGGCTTTGTACATTGGAGATCACGTCTCACTGACTCGGTGGAATGTTTTGAGGAAGTGATGTAGATGATTGATAAAGACAGGACAGTGGATGTTGTCTTTACGGAATTCAGTAAGAAAACCAAAATGTTCTACATGGTAGACTGGTTAGCAAGGTCAGACTGCCTAGGATCCAGGGAGAGCTCGCCATTTAGATCCAAAATTTTCTGGAATATCGGAGACAGGGCGTGACAGTGGATATTTGTTCAATGACCTTGGAGACCTGTGACCAGTGGTGTGCCGCAAAGATCAATAGTGGGTCCACTGCCTTTTGTCACTAATACAAACCATTTGCATTTGAGTATATGATGTATGATCAGTAAGTTTGTAGATAATACCAAATTTGTTGGTGTAGTCGACAGTGAAGAATGAGCTGTCAGATTATAATGGGACCTTGTTGAGGTGAACCGAGGAGTGGCAGATGGAGTTTATTTTAGTTAAATGTGAGGTGTTGCATTTTGGCAAGAGAAATCAGGGCAAGACATGTAGGTAGGGTCCTGTCGAAATCTGCCAATCAGGGAGAACTCCATCGAAATTATCGAATCCCTACAGTGGGGAAACAGCCTATTTGGCCCATCGAGGCCACACCGAACCTCTAAACAGTATCCCACTGGACAAACCCCTCCCCTAAACCTCTGATCCTGCATTTCCCATGGCTAATCCACCTCGCCTAAACATTCCTGGGTACTTTAGCATGGCCAATCTACCATTATCTGTATATCTTTATACTTGCAGAGGAAAACATAACATCCGGAGGAAACTCACGCAGACACGGGGAGAATGTGCAAACTCCATACAGGCAGTCATTCAAGGATGGAATTAAACCCAGATCGCTACGGTCTGAAGCAGCAATGCTAGCCACTGAGCTACTGTGTCACCTTGTGGTGCAGGTTCTCCGTTCCTTGAAAGTGCCGTCACAGGTAGACAGTGCAGTGAAAAAGGCACTTGGTGGTCTTGGTGCTTTGAGTCTAAGCGTTTGCAAGACATGTTACATCTGTACAGGACATTGGTTTGGCCACTTTTGTAATATTGCCTTTAATGCTGGTCACCCTGCTGTCGGAAAGATGTTGTCAAACTTGAAAGGGTATAGAAGAGATTTAAAAGAATGTTGCAGGGGTTGGAGGGTTAGAGTTACAAGGAGAGTTTGAATAGGCTGGGACTATTTTCAAGTTTTGAGGCTGAGATGGGACCTTAAAGACGATTATAAAATCGTGAGGAGCATAGATAAGGTAAACAGTCAATGTCTTTTCCCCAGGATAGGCGAGTTGAAAATTAGAAAACAAAGGTTTAAGGTGAGAGGGGAAAGATTTAAAAAGGTACATGAGGGACAACACTTTCACACAGAGACTGCTGTATGTATGGATGGATCAGCCAAAAGTGGTGGTGGAGCCAGGTACAGTTACACCATTTAAAAAGGCATTTGGATGCATACATGCATGGGAAGTGTTTAGAGGGAGATGGGCCAAGTGCTGGCAAGGGGGACGAGATTTATTTAGTATATTTGGTCGGTATGGACGATCAGATGGAAAGGTCTTTTCCGTGCTGTACATCTCTGAGACTGTATTGTCTCTTGAGTGTGTAACGCCGGGACAGGAGGAGGCAATTCAGCTTCTGAATTCTGTCTGTCAGCTTGTTTGCTCAATTGCTGAGAGTAAAATGCAAAAGTACATCATTCAGATTTTGATGGTGTTTTACAGAAACAGGAGAAAGGCTGTTCGTCAAGAGAAGCTGTAAGGAATGTGAAGAGGCCATTCAGGCCCTCAACTCCATACCACAGGAGCACCACGTGAGCACCGAGCGATTGCAGCCTGTTACTTTGTAGCAGGAGGGAGACATCTACTATCACAAGCCTTGGATCAGGAGGCAGTCACTCAGCTGCCCAAGATTGGGACACAGGAACAGAACGCAGTCATTCAACTGCTTGAGACTGGGACACAGGGGCAGGAGGGAGTCACTGAGAGCTCGAAACTGGGGCACAGGGAACTCTGGAGACTAGTGAGGCCCGAGGATCCTGTTATGCAAGAACAGCAGGAGGTGACTCAGTCCCCACCAGTATGGGACACTGGGAGAGAAGAGGAGTTTTCTTGGAACAAACAGAAATATATGAATAAATTGCATTAGTGGTCCATTCAATCCTGCCCCACCATTCACGAAGACCACGTCTGATCTGATTATGATTCCCTCATTCCATTTTACGGAGACGCCCCTCTCTGCAGCCTCTGCTCCATTTGTTGGTCATGTTGCAGACCCAGATGCTGCAACAACATTCACCATGACTTATCCAGAGGGATCGGTCTAACAGGATGAGTCAGGATTTGAAAGGTCCAATCACAAGAATGAAAACACAAAATAAAGGTATTGCCAGATGTTTACTTCTCTCACATTTGCAATCCAACTCACAAAACCACCCCATCTATTAAATATTCAGGATGGAGCACTGTGTAGGTCCGGCTAGTAAATAGCTGAATGCAACCCAGCAATACCCAGAATGGAACTCTGTGCAGCCCACACCAATGCTTGATCCATAATCCTGGACTAAATATCCAGCGTGGGGAGTTGTGCAGACCGCACTGGTTCATTCATATATAAGCCCAGGCTATTGCATTTTTCGGTAACACTGTGTTAGATCACTGCCCAGTGTGGGGAAACTTGCAGCCAATTTTGGAAATGACAGGATGTGCAGTTCCCATCCATTTACAGCTCCATATCTCCATTGTACCTTGATAAGGGGTGCTGCGAATGTGAAAATCACTGCGAGGAAGAGATGTAAATGGAAACAATTTAAATACCAATAATTCTGATAAAGACGCAAATCACTCTAGTATTTAATGATGAAATAACTGAGATAATATCCTATGAGGTTTTGTGAACTGGGCAAAGAGGTAAGAGTGGGATGGTGATGTTATAGCGGTTGAACTATAAGCCTCTACATAATCAATGGGAATTAGAGGAACAAATATGCAGGGAGACTGGCTGGACTTGCAGGAGCAATAGAATTGTCATAATAGGTGATTTTAATTTTCCTAACATAGACTGGGACTTCCAGAGAGTTAAGAACTTAGATAGAACGTAATTTGTTAAGTGTGTTCAGGACAGTTTCCACAAGCAATATATAGAGGGTCCTGCTGGGGAAGGGACAAACTCAACCTACTGTTGGGAAGTAGGGGTAGGATAGGTGACGGAGGTAAAGTGGGGGAGAATTTTGCGAAAAGTGACTAGAGCTGTATTTATGTTAAAATAGTTATGGTAGGGACCATATTGATCCACGGATTCAAGTTCTAAGTTGGGGAAAGGCATATTTTGTTGAAATTAGACCGGGGATTGCAGGGGATGATTGGAGTAGTTTGTTTGCAGGTAAAAGGATCTCAGGCAACAGGGCGGGCTTCAAAAGTGAGATAGTTCGAGGTCAAGGTCTACATGTTCCTGTGAGGGTGAAGGGAAAGTGAGGCTGGAACAGAGAACTCTAGATGACAAGTGATATTGATGCTCTGACCAGAAAAAAAGGAGGCGTGGCTCAGGTACAGGCAGCTGGGACCAAGGGAATCCCTGCAGGTATACAGGGGATACAAGTGTTTACTGAAGGAGTAAATCAGCAAGGTGAAAAGGGAGTATGAGATAGCCTTGGCTGAGCAGATTGGTGTGAATCCAAATTCAGTATAGTAAAGAAAAAGAACAACCAGAGAGAGAATAGAACGTCTTACAATCCAAAATGGGCATACATGTGTAAAACCTCAAGAGATGGTTGAGTTCCCCAATTCCCCCTCTGTGTTTATCATGAAGAAAGACATGAAGACCTGTGACCTTTGAGACGTTAATTGACATATATTGGAACAGTCGATATCATTAATGGTACTAATGGACATATTAGAATGCTTAAAGTCAGATAAATCTCTTGGTCCTGACCAGACAATTCCAAGAGCACTGCAAGAGGTGAGAGAAGAGAGTTCAGGGGCCAAGGACCCGGGAGGCTGGACCGTAACAAACATGCCCTTATTCAAGAAGGGCTGCAAATAAATGCCTGGGAAATATAGACCAGTATGCTTCACATCTGTTTTCGGTAAACCACTTGAGAAGGTTCTGAGAGAGAAGATATGTGTGCATTTGGAAAGACAGAGTTTGACTTCGAGCAGTCAGCATAGCTTTGTGCGTGGCAGATCATGCCTTTCACATTTTGTTAGAGTTTTTGAGGAAGTGACCAGAAAGGTTGACTAGGGTAGGGTGGTGGACATAGTCTATGTGGATTTCAGTAAGGCCTATGATAAGATTCCACATGGTAGGCCGCTCTGGAAGGTTAGATCACTTGGACTCCAATGTAAACTGGCAAATTGGCGACACAATTGGCTTGACGTTATAAAGCAAATGGCTATGGTGGAGGTATGCTTGGCGGACTCGAGGCCTGTGGCGAGTGGAGTGCCTCAGTGGTTGGTCATGGGCCCATTGCTGTTTGTTATCTATGTCAATGATTTGGACCAGAGTGCACAGCGCAAGGTTAGTAAGTTTGCAGATGACTCTAAATTAGAAGGCATCATTTACAGTGAGGAACATTATCAGAAATTGCAGCAATGCCTTGGTCAACTGGGGAAGTGGGCTGAGAAATAGCAAATGGCATTTAATATAGATAAATGTGAGGTCTTGCATTATGGAAAGTCAAATTCAGGTTCGAGTTTAATGATGATTGAGAGGGTCTTAAGGAATGTAGTAGAACAAAAGGAGTTTGGAGATCAGGTGCATGGTTGTCTGAAATTTGAGTCCCAGATACACAGGACAGTGAAGGAGGCTGTTGGGGTACACTGGCCTTCATCAGGGCATTGAGTATATACGTTGGGATGTTATGTTGCAGTTGTACAGGATGGTGGTAAGGCTGCAGTTGGAGTATTGTGCTCAGTTTTGTTCACCTTGCTCTGGAAAGGATATTATTGAACGCGAAAGAGTGTAGAAGAAATTTACAAAGATGTTTCCTGAGTTAAAGGCTCTGAGTTATAGGCAGAGGTTGGACAGGTTAGAACTTATTTCCTTACAGCGTAGGAAACTGAGAGGGTTCTTATAGAAGTGTAACTCTTATAAAATCATGAGCGACGTGCATGGGGTGAATACTTCAAATTTTTTTCCAAGGTTGGGTAATCGAGGATGAGAGGGCATCTATTAATGTTTGGAAAGGAAAATATATATAAAAACCTGAGGGGCAACGTTTTTACACAGAGTGTGGTACGCATATGGATTGAGCTGCCAGTGGAAGTGGTAAAGGTGCGTAAAATAACAACATTGAAAAGGCATTTGGACAAATACACAGATAGGAAAGGATTAGAGGGATACAGAGCAAGGGCAGGGAAATGGGGTGAGTGTGGATACAGAGCAAGGGCAGGGAAATGGGGTGAGTGTGGATACAGAGCAAGGGCAGGGAAATGGGGTGAGTGTGGATACAGAGCAAGGGCAGGGAAATGGGGTGAGTGTGGATACAGAGCAAGGGCAGGGAAATGGGGTGAGTGTGGATACAGAGCAAGGGCAGGGAAATGGGGTGAGTGTGGATACAGAGCAAGGGCAGGGAAATGGGGTGAGTGTGGATACAGAGCAAGGGCAGGGAAATGGGGCGAGTGTGGATACAGAGCAAGGGCAGGGAAATGGGGTGAGTGTGGATGGACACTTTGGTTGGCATGGACCAGCTGGGCTAAATGGCCAGCCATACTGGTACTGGCATTCTCGTGCAGTATGACTGTAAGTGAGTGTGTTTTGGGGTGGAGACAGAGTGGGGAGACTGAGAAAATATGTCATGGAAGGATATGTTCGCAGGTGTCAGAGTGCTGAAATGAAGACATTTCGATAGCATCATGCAACACAGGTCAGTAATATGAAGAATTATGAGTGAAGGGGATATTGCTGTGAGTTCAGGCGATGGAGAGTTTTGGATGAGCATTTGTTCTGCAGCTTTGTAACTGGGAGTGAGGACAGCAGAGTCTTCGCATCACTGGGCTGAATCTAACAAAAAACTGTCTCAGTGACATTTTCACTAAGTGTGACAGAGAGGTTGTCTGCACGTGGCCGAGCTAGTTTCCTGGTGCTATCTTACCAAACTCATCTCATTAATTACCCATCCAACTCCATAGTGTCCCTCTCATACAATGCCAGCCCGATTCTACCACCCATCATGAGTGCAGCTACTCACAGTCGCCTGGATGCCCCTGGATATTCTGTGATTCCTGGCAATGATGTCATCTCTAAAAGGCCAATTGGCACACGGTTGACCTTTCTCAGTTTGGAGCTGCCCTGCACAGTTTACCCGAGCATGGCAGCTAAGGGGAAATTACACCATGGTTTGTTGACAGCAGCACGAAGGACACGGTGGATGGGCTAGTACCGAGGGGGGCATTCTCTTCCCAGAAGGGGCCACACCACCAGACCCACCGAGCGTGGACTGACTTCACCACCCAGCTCAGTGCAGTATCTGCGGTCTGAAGAAATGCCCAGCAATACAGGACATGCATCAATAACCTTGCCCCCTTTGTCAGGATAGGGATCACCGTATTCTCTCTGCTCCCTCGCACTCACTGTATATCTGTTGTAGCACCGACCCACGAACAAGGCTCATGCTCCACCACTCTCACTACTGCATGCATGACCTTTCCTCTCTTTCTCTCTTGCATTTCTAAGGCCCTCCACACAGTTATAGAATATTCTGGAGAAAGCCAACTATGGAATGTTCTAGATAATGTTCCAACTTAATCCCAGTTTCAGGAAAACGGCTGTGCCCCAGTGTGTAACACGTACGAGGGTGGAGTAGAGATGTACGTTTTTCAAATCACAAACAATTAAAATCCATCATGTGGCCATTCAGTGCTTCAAACATGTTCCAACATTCATTACGTACGGTGGTGATCTGATGATGTTCTCAGCTCCATGTCACAGGAGATTTCATTCATTCAACCGCCAGCTTCCTGTTACCGAGCAGACGATTCTCAGAAGTCTTTTTTTACCCCGGTTTTCTTCCAGCATGCGTTCAGAAGGCATTTCATATGGGGACGGAATCTCTGAACAAAATATTTCATGTGCTTTATAAATTCATGCAGCAGTCAGCATGCTTTCCACAGACCAATCAAAAACATGCACTTATTTTATGGTTATTCAATACCCAATCACAATTAGTCATTCTTGTGATTTCACTTGTCTCACCTTATTGTATTCAGCCAAAGACACCTTCCAAACACTTGTCTCAATATAAAATGCAATTTCTAGCAGAGAACGTTTTGATCCTCAGCCGTTATCATGACCGTTACATCAAATATACATTTTACCTTGTCATGAAAGTTTCTCTTGCCCTTTGTCTGTGACTGATTCTGCGTGTAACAGTTACACAGTCTCCCACTCAATTGGCTGGATGGTTGGTTTGTGATGCAGAGGGAGGACACCAGCGCAGGTTCAATTCCCCACACTGACAGAGGTTACCATGAAGGGGATGCTCTCTCAACCTCACCCCATCACCCATGTGGTGAGTGGTCTGTCTAATGAAAGTTCTTTGGGACTCTATTCTATCAATGTTAACATTTTAATTTTTTTTAACAAAAAGTTGTATTGAAGAACAGATTTTTATTATTATATTAAACCAATAACAAAGCAACTCAAATAACTGAACAAAATTACACCCTTGTGCTTGTAGATACAAAACAAGTTAAAGTCTATAAACGGACAGAAGAAAAACAAAAATAAACAATAAATAATTCGGCTCAGCATAACACAATGATAGCTCTCATTCTTCGAGAGTATTACACATTCATATGTTCATAATCCTTCATATTTGATTCATTAGACAATATCGTCATGGCTATATAAATGCTCTTTTTAAAGTTGCAGATAAGCCTGTATCGCGGTAATCCAAAAAGGGTTGTCATATCTTATATAAATCTGCTTTTCGGTGCACCACACTGGTGAGAGAGTCCAAAGGGATATTCTCCATGACGAGCTTACAACAACCCAACAGACCTGGCGGGTTTTCAGACATCCAAAGCTACCGAATATTCTTCCTAGCACAGGAAGTATGGGGGAGATATTAAACGAGTATTTTGCATCAATATTTACTGTGGAAAAGGATATGGAAGTCGTAAAATGTAGGGAAATATTTGGTGACACCTTGCAAATTGTCCATATTACAGAGGAGAAAGTGTTGGATGGGAAGCTAGAGAAGTGATTGCTGGGACTCTTGCTGAGATATTTGTAACACGGATAGTCACAGGTGAGGTGCTGGAAGACTGGACATTGGCTAACGTGGTGCCACTGTTTAAGAAGGGCGGTTAGGACAAGCCAGGGAACTATAGACCAGTGAGCCTGATGTTGGTGGTGGGCAAGTTGTTGGAGGGAATCCTGAGGGACAGGGTGTACATGTATTTGGAAAGGCAAGGACTGATTAGGGATAATCAACATGGCTTTGTGCATGAGAACTGATGTCTCACAAACTTGATTGTGTTTTTTGAGGAACTAACACAGAGGACTGATGAGGGCAGAGGGGTAGATGTGATCTATCTGGACTTCAGTAAGGGTTGTGATAAGGTTCCCCATGGGAGACTGATTAGCAAGGTCAGATCTCATGGAATACAGAGAGAACTAGCCATTTGGATACAGAACTGGCTCAAAGGTAGAAGACAGAGGGTGGTGGTGGACGGTTGTTTTTCAGAATGGAGGCCTGTGACCAGTGGAGTGCCAGAAGGATCGGTGCTGGATTCACTACTTTTGTCATTGACATAAATGATTTAGATGTGAGCGTAAGAGGTACAGTTCGTAAGTTTGAAGATGACACCAAAATTGGAGGTGTAATGGGCAGCGAAGAGAGTCACCTCAGATTACAATGGGATCTTGGCCAAATGGTCAAATGGGCTGAGAAATGGCAGATGGAGTTTAATTAAGATAAATATGAGGTGCTGCACTTTTGGAATTTAGCAGGACTTATACACTAAATGGTAAGGTCGCAGGGAGTGTTTCTGAACAAAAAGATCTTGGAGTGCAGGTTCATATCTCCTTGAAAGTGGAGTCGCAGGTAGATAGGATAGTAAAGAAAGCGTTTGGTATGCTTTCCTTTATTGGTCAGAGTATAGAGTACAGGAGTTGGGAGGTCATGTTGCAGCTGTACAGGACATTGGTTAGGCCACTGTTGGAATATTGCGTGCAATTCTGGTCTCCTTCTTATCAGAAACTTAAAAGGGCTCAGGAAAGACTTACAAGGATGTTGCCAGGGTTGGAGGATTTGAGCTGTAGGAAGAGGCTGAACAGGCTGGAGCTGTTTTCCCTGGAGCGTCCCAGTCAGAGTGGTGACACTATAGAGGTTTGTAAAATTATGAGTGGAATGGATAGGGTAAATAGGTAAAGTCTTTTCCCTGGGGTCGGGAAGTCCAGAACTAGAGGGCATAGGTTTAGGGTGAGAGGAGAAAGATATAAAAGAGACCTATTGGACAACTATTTCACACAGAGGGTGGTGCGTGTATGGAATGAGCTGCCAGGTGTTGTGGGCGAGGCTGATGCAAGTGCAACATTTAAGAGGAATTTGGATTGGTAAATGAATAGGAAGGGTTTGGAGGGGTATGGGCTGGGTGCTGGCAGGTGGGACTAGATTGGTTTGGGATATGTGATCGGCATGGATGGGTTTGACCGAAGGGTCTGTTTCCATGCTTTACATCTCTATGCCTCTATGGCTCTATGAATTATAATAATCTCTGTTTTTGGTGCTCCATTCTGGTGAGAAAGTCCAAACGGATATTCTCCATGATGATCTTACAAAGACCCAACAGCCCCGGGGAGTTTTCAGGCAATCAACACAACAGAATATTATTCCTAGCACAGAAAGTAAGGATATATTTTTTTTCCAATGTGCATCTGCGTAAGATACTCTGGGCAGGCCCAGGAAAAGAGAAACCGGGTCCATCTCCAATTCGGCCCCCGAGACCCACTCTACCACACCGAACACAGTGCTCCAATATATATGAAGCTTGCAGCAGGGCCACATGCAATAAGTAAGAGTGCCTGTAGTCATTCTGCATTTAGGACATGCTGAAGATAATCCCACTTTGAATTTTGAGAGAAAATCTGGTGTCAGATAGACCCTATGAAGAATTTTCAACTGCATGGAATGGGGCCTATTATAGATCAAAATCCTTTGAGCATTTTCACAAATATCCTCCCATGTCTCCGAAGAGATCTAAACCCCCAACTCTCTCGCACAGACGTCATGAAGCTGCACAGTCTTGTCTGACGGGACACTCTCCAACTAATGATAAAGGGTACTGACAGAGAGGGTATTCTTTACAATAAATATCCTATTCTCTCTATCAGATCTGTAAGAGTCTGTTAAAAGTAATTTTTTAATCAAATCTCTAATCTGAAAAAAAAAACAGAAGAAGTCTCCACTAGCAAGTCCATACTCACGAGTTATTCGATCAAATGATATCATTGTTTCTCCCTCAAGTAACACGTGGTGGCTCAGTGGTTTGCACTGCTGACTCACTGTACCAGGGTGACGGGTTTGGTTCCAGTCCTGGGTGACTGACTGTGTGGAGTTAGTATATTGTCAACTGTGACTGCGTAGGTTTCCTTCCACAGTCACAATGATGTGCAGGTTAGATGAATTGGCCATTGCTAAATCGCTCATAGTGTTCCAGGATCTGTAAGTTGGGGAATTAATCAGGGTAAATATAGCATGGTAGGGAAATGGGTCTGGGGGAGTTACACTTCAGAGGTTGGAAGTGGACTTGTGGGGTCCAAGGACCTGTTTCCATACTGTAGGGATTCTAATAATTCTAAATCACCCAAGCAATGTACCCCTCTGCCTGCCCACAGTTTAAACCTGGAATCCATTATCCCCGGTTGGCAATGCGGTATACCAATTATGGGGTAAGAAACATGGTTTTGGCTGGATTGCCCTCGATCTGACGCATTGTCCTCCATTCTTTAACAGTATTGATCATCATTAGTTTATTACAATACTCCACAAACGTTGTCATTTTATCTAATAACAACAGACTAATAAGGGTTCACTTTGTCTGGGAGAGCTCAACGTCTAGCCATATTGATGCCGAGACCTCAGTGGCCCAGGCACTCAAATAGGATGAGAAAAAACTTTATTGATTGCTTTTAGTCGGGGAAATCAACTCCCCACAGTCTGTGGGGCAGTTACAATTTTGTTAGCTCGATAAAGAATCGCTTCTCGTGCCAAATAAAAGAGCTAAACCAGTCATTCTTTTCCTAAAAAAACATGTTAGATTAAATTACTTACAGTGTGGAAACAGGCCCTTTGGCTCAACAAGTCCACACCGACACGCCATTCACCCTGACCCATTCTCCTACATTTACCCTTTCATCCAACACTATGGGCAATTTAGCATGGCCAACTCACCTGACCTGTGCATCCTTAGAGTGTGGGAGGAAACCCACGCAGGCACGGAGGAAAATGTGCAAACTCCACGCAGTCAGTCGCCTGAGCCAGGAAGTGAACCCGGGTCATTGGCACTGTGAGGCAGCAGTGTTAACCACTGTGCCACCTAGCCACCCACATGCGTCATCTGTTTGGGAAATATCAAAGAAAGCATTCGCATTGGGTGTAGGAAATGAGGAAGGACATTCATTTTAATAACAGCTATCCGACCTAGCCAGGATATTGGAAATGCCTCCATCTTTGAAGGTCTTGTTTAATTTTGTCAAACAAATGGACATAGTTCACATTAAATAAATGATCAAAGACAGATGTAATGAATATACTGAAATAGGGAATCCACCCCCGTGACCATTTAAAAGGAAACCAGGATTTGCGCTCATTATCAGGTATTTCCCTCAGACCTCCCATAGGCATGGCCGCCAACTTGGTAAAATTAATCTTATCGTCCAGAAAGGCAACAAGTGAATTAATGCATTGCATCAGATGGACTACCGAAATTGCGGAATTTGACAAAAAAACATAAGACCCTCATCTGCATGCAATGTAATCTTACTTCTATTCCACTTCTGGGGCAGATATGATGGCATCCCTACGGATGGCCTCCGCCAGTGGCTCAATCCCCAATGTAAACAATAATGGTGAAAGGTGTCAATCTTGTTGGCTGCCTGGAGAAATGTTAATATTACTGTTTGGCACACCATTAGTGAGAACCGCAGCCAGAGGATCACGGTAAAGGACCCTCACCAACCTGATAAAAACTTTACGTAGAGCAAACCGTTCTAATGTACAGAAGAGATCGGCCACTAAACTCAATCAAATGCTTGCTCTCATCAAATGGGATTAATAATTCCTGGATAGATTGTTGGTGATACTCTAGATCATATTGATTAAACTCTTTACATGTCGGAAGATCTGCAGCCCTTTATTTAACCTGCTTGGTCCTCTTTGGCAACGAAACACAGCAAAGATTCCAGCCGTCATGCAAATGTCTCAGAGAGGATTTTGAGACCAACATTTAAAAGTGAGATTGGTGTGTAAGAAGCACAATCCTCCAGGGTCTTCCTTTCTTCAACATCAGAGAGATATGAGCCTCTCTTAAGGATGGCGGGAGGGGTTTGTGACTGCATGAGTGACAGAACATGTCAAACATCAGCCCTGACAATAGGTTTACAAATTATTTATAAAATTCACTAGGAAATCTGTCAGGAACGAATGGCTTTACTTTCTGAAGCTGCTTCACACCCTCCTGCACTGACAATGGTGCATTGAGGCACAACACTTATTCAGGGGTTACTCCTGGAAAACCCAGGTTCTTGAAAAATGACTCCATCTTAATCCATCTATCCTCATTATTGCAAGTCTGAAATGCTTCGAACAGGAGACTTTTTTTAAAATTGATGGTAATTATCCCAGTACCTTCCCTAATTGAAGTAATGGCTTGAGAGGGGCGGTCGTTTTCCTGGCTAAATACTTGCCTGGCTTATCATCATGTTCAAACAGCCTTTGTTTTGCAAAAGTAAGTTCCTTCTTGGCTGTCTGTGTGAGCGTGGAATTCACTGTAGACTGAACCATTGTGATCTACTGCAGCTTAGACACTGATGGTCTATCACAGTATGCCCTCTCGGCTGCCCTCAGTTGTGCATCAAACCAGCGTTCCTGCTCCCCATTCTGCTGCATCCTCAGGAATAATTATTCCCTTGGCATATGCCTTAGCAATTTCCCATAGAATAGATGGGTTACTGCTTGAATCTGAATTAATGGCTAATGAATACTCAATGAACTAACTAGCTTTCAGAATAAAGGGATACGTTCGCTGGTGTCTCGAATCTGTTATATTGCCCTTTACCTTAATCAATAAGTATGATCAGAAATGGTAATATTCCCAATTGTGCAGTATGCCACCTAATCTAAGATTGTTGCAGGGATGGGGAAGATATAAACCCTCGTGTGGCAGTTCAGTGGGATAAAAAAGAAAATAAAATCCCTACTTGTGAGGTAGATGTGCCTCCAGACATCCACCAGCTCTAGTTCTGCACACAAATCTTCCAATTACTAACATTATAACGAGGATATTGAGGGAACATTTGGACATTCTGCCCACCGTGGAGTCCATAAGACAGTTGAAATCTCCTTCTACGATAACGTGCCATGATGCAAGATAACTGCATTTGGAAAATGCATCTACCAGGATTTTTAGAGTGTGCGCCTGGGGTGGGGTGTGGGTCGCAAATACCATTTAAAATATTGGATTACTTACCATAGTTCAAGGCGTGGGGTATTATGATCCTCCCGTGAGTGTCAAATACAATCTAGTAATTTAAATGGAAGATTCTTCTTATCCAGTACTCCTAGTATTAAAAGACGCAAACAAAAACACATTCAAACCCGCCCTGTTGTAACGTCAAATGTTCCTTGTCATCAAGCTGCATTTCCTGCAATAGAAAACATCCACCCTCTCTATTTTTAAGACTAGAAAGTAAATCTTTCCTCTTGAGTGGCCAGTGGCTCCCCTTAATGTTCCAGGTACACCATTTAAGCATATCATTATCCACAACAACTGTAGCAACATTTGAACTCGAGAGAGGAATAACTCGAATTACTGATTAATAAACAAAGTCTCATCGAGCTTAAAAACTACACAATCTAAAACTATTACAACTGACAAGCTCTCAACATTAAACATATAAAAAAACCAAAAAACTGAACAAAATCGATCGGGGAATTTAAAATATCCACAAAGTTTTCGCTTTCTCTGCACAGTCAGACGAGTTCATGGATCCATTAAATGCAATCCGGAGAACCGTTGGGTACCAGAGGGAATACTGATTCCCGAGTTCCCTTACTCTTCTCTTGATAGGTGTTAGTTTTGGAAGTAGGTGAGCACTTTTGTGATAGCGATCACAATTTCTGCTATATTTTCTTTAGTGATAGCAAGGGATAGATGTATAAAAATGGGCAAGAGTTACAGCTAGGGAAAAGCAATTGCGATGCGATTAGGCATGATTTAGGAAGCATAGAAGCGAGAAGGTTACTGAAGGGGATAGGCACATTAGAAATGTGAAGCTTATTCAAGGAAAAGCTACCGTGTGTCCTAGATAAGTATGTACCTGTCAGGCAGGGAGGAAGTTGTAGAGTGTGAAGCCGTGGTTTGTGAAGCAAATGGAATCTCTGGTCAAGAGGAAGAAGAAGGCTTATGTTAGAGATGTGAAGGCTCAGTTAGAGCACTTGAGAGTTACAAGGTAGCCAGGAAAGACCTAAAGGGAGAGCATAGAAGAGCCAGGAGGAGACATGGGAAGTTGTTGGCGGATAGGATCAGGGTAAACCCTAAGGCTTTCTGTAGGTATTTAAGAAATAAAAGAATGACGAGAGTAAGAATAGGGCCTATCAAGGATAGGAGTGGAAAGTGGTGTGTTGAGTCAGAGGAGATAGGGGAAGCACTAAATGAATATTTTTTCAACAATATTCACTCAAGAAAATAACAATCTTGTCGAGGAGAATACTGAGATATAGGCTACCAGACCAGGTGTGTTTGAGGTTCACAAGGAGGAGATATTAGAAATACTGCAGAGTGTGAAAGTGGATAAGTCCCCTGGGCCGGATGGGATTTATCCTAGGTTCCTCTGGGAAGCGAGGGAGGAGATTGCCGAGCCTTTAGCAATGATCTTTAAATCGTCATTGTCCACAGGAATAGTGCCACAAGACTGGAGAATGGGAAATGTGGTTCCCTTCTTCAAGAAGGGGAGTAGAGACAATCCTCATACTTATAGATCAGTGAGCCTTACTTCAGTTGTTGGTAAAGTGTTGGGAAAGGTTGTAAGGAATAGGATTTATAATAATCTAGAAAAGAATAAATTGATTAGGGATAGTCAGCACGGTTTTGTGAAGGGGAGGTCGTGCCTCACAAACTTTATTGCGTTCTTTGAGAAGGTGACCAAACAGGTAGATTAGAATAAACCGGATTATGTGGTGTATATGGATTTCAGCACGACGTTCGATAAGGTTCCCCATAGTAGGCTATTGTACAAATTTGGAGTAATGGGATTGTGGGAGATATAGCAGTTTGGATCCGTAATTAGCTTGCTGAAAGAAGTCAGTGGGTCATGGTTGATGGGAAATGTTCATCCTGGAGTCCAGTTAGTAGTGGTTTACCA
Source organism: Hemiscyllium ocellatum (assembly GCF_020745735.1). Lineage (NCBI taxonomy): Eukaryota > Metazoa > Chordata > Chondrichthyes > Orectolobiformes > Hemiscylliidae > Hemiscyllium > Hemiscyllium ocellatum. The sequence continues at coordinate 105,955 of NW_026869091.1, read as the reverse complement.
CAAGGGTCGGTGTTGGGTCCACTGCTGTTCATCATTTTTATAAACGACCTGGATGAGGGCGTAGAACTTGGGTGAGTAAATTTGCAAACACTAAGGTCGGAGGAGTTGTGGATAGTGAGAAAAAATGTTGGAGGTTACAGAGAGACATAGATAAGCTGCAGAGCTGGGCTGTGAGGTGGCAAATGGAGTTTAATGCGGACAAGTGTGTGGTGATTCACCTTGATCGGAGTAACAGGAATGCAAAGTACTGGGCGAATGGTAAGATTTTTGGTAGTGTCGATGAGCAGAGAGATTCTGGTGTCCAGGTACACAGATCCTTGAAAGTTGCCAACGAGGTTGACAGGGTTGTTAAGAAGGCATACAGTATTTTAGCTTTTATTAATAGAGGGATCAAGTTCCGGAACCATGAAGTTATGCTACAGCTGTACAAAAATCTAGGCGGCCGCAAAGGAGTATTGGATACATTTCTGGTCACCACATTATAAGAAGGATGTGGAAGCTTTGGAAAGGGTGCAGAGGAGATTTACAAGGATATTGCCAGGTTTGGAAGGAAGGTCTTACGAGAAAAGGCTGAGGGACTTGAGGCTGTTTTCGTTAGAGAGCAGAAGGTTGAGAGGTGACTTAATAACGACATATAAGATAAACAGAGGTTGAGATAGGGTAAGCCTTTGTCCAAGAATGATGACGGTGATCATGAGGGGGCATAACTTTAAATTGAGGGGTGATAGATATAGGACAGATGTCAGAGGTAGTGTTTTTACTCAGAGAGGAGTAAGGGTATGGAATGTTTTGCCTGCAAAGATAGTAGATTCGCTATCTTTAAGTGCATTTAAATCGTCATTGGACAGGCATATGGACGTACATGGAATGGTGTAGGTTAGATGGGCTCAGATTGGTATGACAGGTCGGCGCAACATCGAGGGCCGAAGGGCCTGTGCTGCGCTGTAATGTTCTATGTTCTATATCATCAAATGATTTGTTTTCAGAATCACCGCCACTGAAAATCCCAAAAGGACATAATCCTGGAGCCCGTGAATTAAAGCCATTGGATCTTTCCCCTGGGTTCTGGAAGCTTCCATTAGTCTTTGTTTATCCCCATACCTATGTAACCACACGAGGACAGGGTGAGAACGCTGGTCTGAGCCTGACCTGTGCACCGTAACCCCATGAACTGTCTCAGTCTTCATCCGTGTCTCTTCAGTTTCGAAGTGAAGGAATCACTGCAGCCAGTTCTCGAAAAATACTGACTGGCTGACCACCTGCTGTCTGGGCCAGCAGACCGACGATGTGAACATTCTTCATCCTGCCCCTGTTCTCAATGTCGTCATCATGTTCAGTAAAGATACGGACCTGTTTTTCAACGATGAGGATCCTCTCTTGTGAGGAATTGATCACAGACTCTCTCATGCAGTTTGGCGCTTGACATCGTCCATTTTGTTTCCAAAGCTGTCAAGTTGCTTCTCAAGTTTTTGGAGCGCATCTGAGAGTGGTCGTGGTTCTAGCCGCGGCTGAACTTTTCTTTAATCATGCCTTCGATCATTTTACGTAACTTGATGAACTCAGTGACCAAGACCTGGTGAGTAACTGGGTCCAGGGAACGAGCAGAGTGGGTTGCAGATATCGCCTCAGGTATGCTCGATGCTTCTGACGGGTGCACCGTGTGTTACGACTTACTCATCCTTTTCCAAATTCTGTCATTTCCACTTGATAAAACGGGATTAGTAAAGATTCTATCACCCTTTTAGGGTTGAATTTTAAGTAAATTGCTGGAATAGAGTAGGTTCGGGAACCACTTTGTCCGTGCTGTGATGCAGAGCCCAACAAAGAAGACCTTCTGGATTGCCGCCATCTTGGATTTCCCTTTAACATTTTATCGATATTATCATTTCGGTTTGCATTAAATTCCTGGATGTTCTGGAGCAGTGTGATTTTGCACCACTGTCTACATTTTCCCCTACACTGACGAATTGCTGCCCATTCCTCGATAATCATTGACTCTGTTGTTGCTTATGAACCTTCTGTCTGTGCCTCAAAAATATTCAATATCTCTGCCTCCAATGCTCTGCTGGGAAGTGAGTTCCAAATACGCTCACCATAGAGAAAACAAAAATCAACCTCAAGTGAGTGTGAGATTATTTTTGTCTCCTTACCTGAGAAAGGATATAATTAATTTGGAAGCAGTTCGGAGATGCTTCACTTCATGTATTCCAGGGAAGAGGGTCTTATATTATGAAGGCTTTAACAGGTTACTCTTGGAATGAAAGGTGATGTTATTGAAAAATACAAAGCCGAGAGGAGAGTGGATCAGATAGATACCCACTGGATGTTTGTATAATCCAAACTTCTTGTCATTTTTATAGAATCTCTACACTGTGGAAGCAGGACATTCCATCTATCATGTCCACATTGACCCTCGGAACTGTATTCCCCCTGGACTGCCCCCCCCCATACTCTATCCCCCCTGCATTTCCCATCACTAACCTACCTAACGTACACATCCCTGGGCACTATGGGCAATTTAGCATGGCTAATCCACTCTAAGCTGCATATCTTTGGACTTTGGGAGGAAACCCACACAGACATGGGGAGAATGCTCAAAATCCACATGGAGGGTTGTCCGAGGTTGGAATTGAACCTAACTCCATAGCGATGGGAGGTAACAGTGCTAACCACAGATCCACCATGTGGTGCATCCGTTAGTTATATTAGTTACGTGTGGCTGACTAAAGAAATCTCCCTGACTTGTTCCTATCACTGAACCTCACCCAGTCTGAGAACTTTATCATCAGCCAGATCACCAACCTGGTGACATTTAAAATGTGTTGTGAGCAGTGGAGGAGTGGGACGAGAAAAGGAAACAGTGACACCCTCCATCCTCATTCAGAGCATGAATTAGGAGAAATTCATAAAGTGATATTTCATTCCAGTGGGAATTCTCTTTCCCAGAAGTTTGGGATGGCCAGATATTTATATTATACCGAAGCTGGCTTTGTCTGATTTTCTACAGACAGGTGACTCAGGGATAATGGTGCATGGAGAGCAAAGCGCAACTGGGACCACAATGAGATGTGCCACGACCTTACTTACTGGTGGAGTAGTGCCAAAGGGCTGAATGGCCCCCTCGTGTCTCTCATCCCTGTGTTCTGATGTTCCATTCAGCCCTTCGGAACTGCTACACAGGGGCAGATCGAGGCCACTCCCATGGTTAGGTGCAGTTGTGGAAATGTACTTGGAAAATGTAGGCTGGGCCAGAAAGTGCCCCCACCACCACCCAATCCCTGTTTTCAGGCTTCCCCTCTGTGTAACGTCTGCTCCAAATGTGGGACACATTGCAGCCCCAGATATGCTGGGAATACACCCCCCCATACCCCACCCAGGGTTAAAACAACAAATCCTCTGCTCTCCCTGAATGCAACATTTTACAACACGATTTCCAGGAAAATAACCCATTACTTTCCAAAAGCACAGCATGTGAAATTAATAAATAGGAACAGGAGTAGGTCAATCGGCCTCTCAAGCTAGCCCTGTAATTTAATAAAAACATGGCTGATCTAATCCAGGGCTCAGCTCCACTTTCTTGCCGACGCCTTGTATCCCTCCATACCTCTCTGGGTCAGGGAATTCCAGCCATTCAATACCTTCGGAGAGAAGACATCGGTTTGCATCTCAGGTTGAAATCAATACTCCTGATTCGGTATCTATATCCTCGAGTGCGACAGTCTGCCCAGGAATGGAGACAGCTTCTCAACATCTACCTTCTCAAGCCCCTTCTGTGTCTTGTATGTTTCAGCAGTATCACTTCTCATTCATTTAAACCCCAATGGATGATTGCCTCACCATTTTAGAGATTCTCAATAACGAAATCCTTTCATCCCAGGAAGCTGCCTAATGTACCAAACTAGTTACTTGCTGTATCAACATGTTGAATTTTTGTTTCATACACAGGAATACTCCAATCTCTTTGTACTGCTCCTTTTCTGGAAGTCCTCTCCATTAAATAACAACCTGCCTTTTGATTCTCAGTGTCATCCACAAACTCGGATGTATATTGCACTCAGCTCCCTCCTTCAGGCTGTCAGTATAGAGTGTAAATAACTGATGCCATTGGACTGATATTTGTGGTCCTCCAGCAGATTCCTTTATCATAAAGATCCATTAATCCTGACTCTTCGATTTCTGTGTTAACCAGTTATCAACCCATGTTAATACAAGATCCGACGTCCTAGGACTTCCGTTTTGTGTAAGAAAATTTATTTTGTAATACCTTGTGTAAAAGCTCTGGAAAGCCTCGTGTCTACCAGATCCCCTTTATCAAGTCCGCTTGTTACATTTTCAGGCATCTCCAGAAATACTTTACATGAATTTACAGGGCAAAATATAATTTCCCGTTCACAAACCCACACTGACTCTGTGTGAAGCTTTTCTAAATGTCCATGCTGGGCAAGTTTTCCAAACTATACGAGTCCCATCTGCTTTCATTTGGCCCATATGCCTCCAAGTTTTTCCCAGTCATATGTTTGTCCAAATGAGTTTTAAGTGTCGCAGCTGTATACACATCTACCATTCTTCCTCTGGCAACCCATTCCATACACACACCACACTTTGTGTAGAAACGTTGTCCCTTCGTCCCTTTTAAATCTTCCCTCTTACACCTTAAACCCATTCCCTCTATGCCTGAACTCCCCCAGCCCGTGGAAAAGATCTTGGCTATTCACCCTATCCATTCCTCTCATGATTTTATAAATTTCTACAATGTCAGCCTGCAACCTTCTACACTCTATCTGATACTAACTTCAAGAACAAGCATTTAAAGATAAGCACTTCAAATTTGGAACTATCTTCAACATGACAGATAACTAATACTCAGCCCAAACTTCATACTGTTATTAGTTTTTCTCCATGTTACAATACTGAGGCGGCATGAAACGCTTACTAGTGCCAGTAAGAAGTCAAGCATCTGAATTTCTTTGTCTGAAGGGTGTGATGAACACTATAGTGAAAATGTATCTGCGGCCAGACCTATATAATACCTCATAGTCAACATTCTCCCTCCTGGCCTCCCTATGACCGGGTGTGGTTGTGTCTTCTTTATCTTGCAATCAATAGAGAGAACACCTTTCCCCCATTCACAACTTAATTTAAACCCGTTTTACAGAATCTTCTCATTCACACTGCTAAAAGCTCGTTTATCTTTTGTTACACTCTCTTTTCCCTGCAACCCATCCCCCTCTTCTGCAAGGGATTAAAAGACCATTTTGCAATTGTATTCAGTTTTGAAGAAGTGTCACACTGGACTGGAAGCGCTAACTCTGTTTCTATGTCTCTGCAGATGCTGACAGACCTGCTGAGTTTCTCCAGAAATGAATAAGCACAGAACAAATTTTCAATTAAACAAATGACTATGGATACTGGAAATACGAGTATAAAAATGTGGAGATACTGGGAGCTTTATAGAAGGTTCACTGGACCTGAAAGTTTAACTCAGCATTCACTCCAGAAAATGCTGCAACATCTTTAGAAATTTCTTCAGCAATTTCTGTTTTTGAACAATTTCCAATGATGTATGTCAAAGATGCCCAAACATCTTGTCCACCATGGAGCGCCGTACACTGGGAACTGAACGCATGGTGCAGAAGTTCGTTGATTCTGAAATTGCATAAGTTTGGCATCACTGACACTACAGAGCTCTGCATCATGGTCATGGAGAAAAACAGAGGGAAACACATTCACTTCGAACACAGAACATGGCACTTTGGAAAGGAGAAGATTCGGATTAGTGCCTTAAATGGATTGAGTTTATGCAACAATTTGGAGGCGTGGCACCAAGGAAAGACTTCCAGCAGAATGAGAATATGAAAATGGAAGTATTTCCACATCAGAAACCAAAGTAGGTCACTGCATACAGGGCTGATGGGTGAATTGGTCTCCGTGTGAAATGGGAAACAGTCAGTAGAATTGAATTGTAAATATTGAGGCTTAAACTGGGTTATCATCTGATGCTGTAGATCACAGCAGCAGGAGAAGCAGAATTGTTTTCAATGACAATCTGTAACTTTTTCCTCAGGATAATCCATCAGTCCACCATCACCATCCATGGTTCAGTGATGAGTGTGAACGTGCAGGGACCCCCTGCGGTCATTCCCCTCAAGAACAAGTATACCGTTTTGGATACTTGTGGGGGGGATGACTTACCAGGGGTAAGCAACGAGGTTCAGGCCTCTGGCACGGAGCCTGGCCCCGTTGCTCAGAAGGGTAGGGTGGAGAAAGGTAGAGCAATTGTTCTTGGGGACTCGATAGTGAGGGGTACAGACAGACGGTTTTGTGGGGGCGACAGGGACTCACGTTTGGTATGTTGCCTCCCAGGTGCAAGGGTACGTGATGTTGCTGATCGTGTTTTCCGGGTCCTTAAGGGGGAGGGGGAGCAGCCCCAGATCGTGGTCCACGTTGGCACCAACGATATAGGTAGGAAGAAGGGTGAGGATGTAAGGCAGGCTTTCAGGGAGCTAGGTTGGAAGCTCAGAGTTAGAACAAACAGAGTTGTAGTCTCTGGTTTGTTACCCGTGCCACGTGATAGAGAGTCAAGGAACAGGGAGAGAGAGCAGTTAAATGCGTGGCTACAGGGATGGTGCAGGAGGGAGGGATTCCGGTTTCTGGATAACTGGGGTCCTTTCTGGGGAAGGTGGGACCTCTATAAAAAGGATGGTCTACACTTGAACCTGAGGGGCACCAGTATCCTTGGGGGGAGGTTTGCTAGTGCTCTTTGGGAGGGTTTAAACTAACTCCGCAGGGGCATGGGAACCAGGACTGTAGCTTTAGGGTACAGGACCTTGAGTGTAGGGAGGTTAGGAATAATGCAGTGATCTCTAAGGAGGGTGCCTGTAACCAGAAAGGTGGATTGAAGTGTGTATACTTCAATGCCAGAAGTATAAGGAATAAGGTAGGTGAACTTGCAGCGTGGGTTGGTACCTGGGACTTCGATGTTGTGGCCATTACAGAGACGTGGGTAGAACAGGGACAAGAATGGCTGTTGCACGTTCCAGGGTTCAAATGTTTTAGTAGGATCAGACATGGGGGTAAAAAAGGGGGAGGCGTGGCATTACTTGTCAAAGACAGTATCACAGCAGTGGAATGGACGATGGAAGAGGACTTGCCATCTGAGGTAGTTTGGGCTGAGGTTAGAAATAGGAAAGGTGAGGTCACCCTGTTAGGTGTTTTCTACAGGCCTCCTAATAGTCCTAGAGAAGTAGAGGATAATATTGCGAGGATGATTCAGGAAAAGAGTGAAGGTAGCAGGGTGGTTGTTATGGGGGACTTTAACTTCCCAGATATTGACTGGGAGAGCTATAGCTCGAGTTCATTAGATGGGTCGGTGTTTGTCCAATGTGTGCAGGAGGGTTTCCTGACACAATATGTCGACAGGCCAACAAGAGGGGAGGCTATATTGGATTTGGTTCTAGGTAATGAACCAGGCCAGGTGTTAGACTTGGAGGTAGGTGAGCACTTCGGGGACAGTGACCACAATTCGGTGACTTTTACTTTAGTGATGGAGAGGGATAATCGTGTGCCGCAGGGCAAGAGCTATAGCTGGGGGCAGGGAAATTATGATGCAGTGAGGCATGACTTAGGATGTGTGGATTGGAAAAACAGGCTTCAAGGGAAGAACACTAATGAGATGTGGGGAGTGTTCAAGGAGCAGCTACTGCGTGTCCTCGATAGGTATGTACCAGTCAGGCATGGTGTAAAGGGCCTTGTGAGGCAGCCGTGGTTTAGTAAGGAATTGGAGTCCCTTGTGAAAGGGAAGAAGGCGGCATATGTAAAGATGAGGCGTGAAGGTTCAGTAGGGGCGATTGAGTGTTATAAGGTAGCCAGGAAGGAGCTAAAGAGGGAGCTAAGAGAAGCGAGAAGGGGACATGAAAAGTCTTTAGCTGGTAGGATTAGGGAAAACCCAAAGGCTTTCTATAGATATGTCAAGAATAAAAGGATGACTAGGGTAGGTATCGGTCCAGTCAAGGATAGTAGTGGGAAGTTGTGTGTGGAGGCGGAGGAGATTGGAGAGACATTAAATCAGTACTTTTCCTCAGTATTCACTCAGGAACAGGACACTGTTGCTGATGTGAATATGGAATCACAAATAATTAGAATGGATGCCCTGGAAATATGCAGGGAAGAGGTTTTGGGAATATTGGAAAGGATGAATATAGATAAGTCTCCTGGGCCTGATGGCATTTACCCCAGGATCCTATGGGAAGCTAGGGAGGAGATAGCAGAGCCATTGGCCTGGATTTTTATGTCGTCGTTGTCAACAGGAATAGTACCAGAGGACTGGAGGATAGCGAATGTGGTCCCATTGTTCAAGAAAGGGAGTAGGGATAGCCCTAGCAACTATAGGCCAGTGAGTCTGACTTCAGTGGTGGGCAAAGTCTTAGAGAGAATGGTAAGGGATAAGATTTATGAACATCTGGGTAGGAATAACGTGATCAGGGATAGCCAGCATGGTTTTGTGAAGGGCAGGTCGTGCCTCACAAACCTTATTGAGTTCTTTGAGAAGGTGACCAAGGAAGTGGATGAGGGTAAAGCAGTAGATGTTGTGTATATGGATTTTAGTAAGGCGTTCGATAAGGTTCCCCATGGTAGGCTAATGCTAAAACTTCGGAGGTATGGCATTGAGGATACATTAGAGGTTTGGATTAGGAATTGGCTGGCTGGAAGGAGACAGAGGGTAGTAGTTGATGGATTATGTTCATCTTGGAGCGCAGTTACTAGCGGTGTACCACAAGGATCTGTTTTGGGACCATTGCTTTTTGTTATCTTTATAAATGATCTAGAGGAAGGACTTGAAAGCTGGGTAAGCAAGTTTGCGGATGACACAAAAGTCGGTGGAGTTGTGGATAGTGAGGAAGGAAGTGGTAGGTTACAGCGGGATATAGATAAGTTGCAGAGCTGGGCGGAAATGTGGCAAATGGAATTCAATGTAGCTAAGTGCGAAGTCGTTCACTTTGGTAGGAATAACAAGATGATGGATTACTGGGCTAATGGTAGGCTACTTGGTAGTGTGGATGAGCAGAGGGATCTTGGTGTCCATGTACACAGATCTCTGAAAGTTGCCACCCAGGTAAATAGTGCTGTGAGGAAGGCATATGGTGTACTGGGCTTTATTGGCAGAGGAATTGAGTTCCGGAGTCCTGAGGTCATGTTGCAGTTGTATAAGACTCTGGTGCGGCCTCATCTGGAGTATTGTGTGCAGTTTTGGTCGCCATACTATAGGAAGGATGTGGAAGCTTTAGAACGAGTGCAGAGGAGGTTTACCAGGATGTTGCCTGGAATGGTAGGAAAATCTTATGAGGAAAGGCTGAGGCACTTGGGGCTGTTCTCATTGGAGAAGAGAAGGTTTAGGGGAGATCTGATAGAAGTGTATAAGATGATTAGGGGTTTAGATAGGGTAGATACTAAGAACCTTTTACCGCTAATGGAGTCAGGTGTTACTAGGGGACATAGCTTTAAATTAAGGGGTGGTAGGTATAGGACAGATGTTAGGGGTAGATTCTTCACACAGCGGGTTGTGAGTTCATGGAATGCCCTGCCCGTATCAGTGGTGAACTCTCCTTCTTTATGGTCATTTAAGCGGGCACTGGATAGGCATTTGGAAGTTATTGGGCTAGTATAGGTTAGGTAGGATTCGGTCGGCGCAACATCGAGGGCCGAAGGGCCTGTACTGCGCTGTATCCTTCTATGTTCTATGCCAGGGTCGGAATCACATGGACCTATTCCTGATGACATCCCATTAATGCGAACAGACTTGACTGGTTACACTATGAACAGCAGGACTAACATCTGATGCAGAGGGAGAAATGATCCCAAGATCAACAAATCAGATTTAACCTCTGTCAGCCTGTCAAATCCATGCATAAAAGTCGATGGACCATTAAATAACTTACTGGAAGGGAGGACTCCACAAATATCCGCATCCTAAATAATGGAACAGCCCTGTACGTCAGTGTAAAAGATGCAGCATCTGCATCATCCTCAGCCAGAAGCGTTGAGTCGATTATCCACCTCACCCTCGCCATGATGCCCACAGAATCACAGAGGGCAGTCACAAACCAATTCGATTCACTGCACGTGAGATGAAAAAACAGCTGAACACAATAGATACGACATAGTCAATGGGCCCTGACCCTATCCCTACAATAGGACTGAAGACTTGTGCTGCACAACAAGTCCTGTCCCTGGAGAAGCTCTGTCATTCCAGCTCCAACTCTGACATCTCCCTGGCAATGTGGAAAATTCCTCAACTATGTCCAATCCGCTAAGAGGAGGATAACTGCAATCTGACTATTTACTATTCCTTCAGTCCCATCACGACAGTTAATTTGGTGGGAGTTCTTTTTGACAGAGTTGTCAAGCAGCACAGAAATAATCTGCTCAGTGTGGTTTCCGACAGGTCCCCATGTGGAGATGGTGCTGTTGTGGAAATGTCACTGGATTACTAATCCAGACCAGGCTAATGCTCTGGCAGCTGGTGGAAATTAAAAACAATTAATAAAATGTCAAGATCTAAAATGTGGTGTCAGTAATAGTGATTTTGTGTGCAATATCAATTGTAAATATCGATCTCCTTCCCCAATGTACTTTCAGGAAGTGAATCTCCCATGCTTTCCTGGTCTGGCCTAAAAGTGACTCCAGACACACAGACGTGTGATACACTCTTCAATGGTCTCTCAATCGGCCAAGCAAGACACTTAATTATATCAAACTGCTCTAAGGTCTTAAAGGATGAACCTATAACGAACACCAGGCCCCAGCCTCGCTTTTAGAAAAGGGAATGGGAAATACAATCCCATCTAGCCTGCAGAGATCTCCTTCCTAACAGCTGAGAGCTTGTGACAATATTTGCAGAGCTTTCCCACAGACTGCACAGAAACATTGTGACAGGAGTAGGTCATGCAACACATTGAGCTTTCCCTGTGCTCGTTAATGGCCGAACATCTCCTCAGTGCCGTTTTCCCCATAAAATATTCATATCCCTTAGTATGTTTAAACATTGTGAAATATAAAAATAGAACTTCTGTAATGCCTTCGGCCCATCAGTTTTACTCCTCCATTCAATATACAGGCAGTTCTCCGATAACGCGTGTTGATTAAATACAATTTGGCTGCAATGTGATTCGTGTATCTTTTTCTGTAAAGTGAATTCGCATTCACTGTGACGCGATTCCTTGCCGGGAAGCAGATGAACAGCAAAACTCTGCCTCAGCATCTTCTCTCAGCAAAATGTACAAACAATGTGTTCAACTAAAACTGGAATGCAATGTGCTCATGAAGACTTGAAACTGAGCCTGAAACTGGAAATTGTAGACCACATTTCGAAAGAACTTTATTCCAAACTGTGGAGAGAATCTTGAGGACACCTGGAATTCCCCATCGGCATCACGTGGTCAGTCAAACCCCACGTGCTTTCTGGTGAAAGGTCCAGTGCTCAGTGAGTGACCGTAATGAGAAAGTGTTACATTTCAGCACTGTTCCATTACAGCATGTGATTTAAAGATTTATTTAGACTGTGCTAGTGTGTGCGTTAGACCAAATTTAATTTTTGTTTTTTACTTAAAGTTTTCGGGCTTCGCCTCTTACCCTCTTTTTACCATAGACCCATTTTTAATATTGCACGATTTTCGACAACACGGTGTTGCACAGAAACACAGCTACCACGTTATTGGAGAACAACCTGGACTGATAGCTGATCTTCTATCTTCACACTGTACTCCTGCTCTGTCCCTATCCCTTTAGTTTCCAGAAATCCTTATTTATATTCAGCGCCATGACTTCCACAGCCTGATCTGGGAGAGAGTACCCCTGGTTCGCCAGTCTCAGAGTGCAGACATTTATTCTCATCTCAATGCAAAGTGGCCTGTCTGTACCTGATACTGTGGCCCCTTGCTTTAGACATCCGAGCCAGGAGAATTACCATCCCTGCTTCCAATCTGTCTCGCCCGATCAGAGTGTTATATACTTCACTGAGATCTCCACTCATTTTCCTAAACCGCATGGAACACAAGTCCAGTCCCCGTGAACTCAGATCCCACAACAAGTCTGTCATCCCAGAGATCAGTCTGGTCATCCTTTACTGCTCTCCCTCAATGTCAGGTTTGTCCTCTATTAGGAACAGAAACCAAAACTACACACAATGCTGCAGAATGTTCGAGATGGTGTCTCACTAAGGCTCTGTACAGCTGCAGTAAGATACTCTTACTCCTGTACTCAAATCCCACAACAATATTGTTTTCAGTGACTGGTGTACAGTGAGATCCAGATTCCTTTCAATGTTACAGCTCCCCACTTGCAGGGTCTATATACACTGGCTAGCGTGCCAATGCCATTCCCAGTATTGACTCCTGGATTCAGAACTCACTGCCTTACATGGACTCAGAGGGCTGCACAGAAATAAACAAAAATGCAGCTTAAGGTGCTTTATACAGCAACATTTTTCAACCACTCCCTTTACAACTGATAGGGCCATTCTATTGTTCCTATCAAAGTACACAACATCATATCTCTCCCATTGCTCTCCATCTGTCAGGTATTTGTTCAGTCATTTCACTTGTCGCAGTCACCTTGGAGCTTTTTTACATCCTTCTCACCCACTCACAAGACGACATTGTTTCGTGTTGTCAGCAAACTTGGGAATATTGCATTTGAGTACCTCAAACAAATATATGATGTGTATTGGCAATAGCTGGCGCCCAAGCCACGATCCTTGTTATATCCTCCTAGCCTACCATTTAAATAAAAACATTGTTTTATTCCTACTCACTGTTTCCTGCCAGCTCTGCCCTTCGAAAACTACCATGTATTCGCCCCATTCCCACAGGATTCGAATTTGAACAATCGACTTGGGGCTTTATCAAAACTCTTTCTGAAATTCCACTCGTACTGCACTGACAGCTTCTACATAATTTTGCTAAAAGCCACTTTCTCAAATATGATTCCCATTTCATAAATCTCTCTTGACTTTGTCAATGCCCAATAATTTCAGTCCGATACTTTCTCTAAACTGTTTAGTTGATAATTTCATTCTATTCCCTTTTTGACTAAAGTTCCCTCGTATTGCTAGGAAGTTTTATTTCTTGTTTTATTTTCCTCTGTGAAGGCATAACTGAAGCATTTGATCCATTGTTCTGCTATTTCCCGGTCCTCAATTATCTGGTATTAAGCTGTGGGAAAGCTGCACATTTTTTTCTCTTAATTTTGCCATTGACATATTTTCAGAAAATATTACAATTTTTGTCTGATAAACTTTGTTAAGATATTCTTCAGAAACCTATCAATTCCTATTTTAAGGTACTCAGTGATTGGCCTTCCACAGCTTAAGATATTCTTCAGAAACCTATCAATTCCTATTTTAAGGTACTCAGTGATTGGCCTTCCACAGCCTTTCTTGTAGGACCTCATCCCAGCAGCACATTAATCGAGGGAAACTTAATTCAGGTACATAGAGTATTAGGGATGCTATATTAGACTGAGGAATGGATTCTGTAACTCCAAATAATGATGATCTTGTTCATGTTGATCGTGTTTGTTTGAATGTCCTGCGTATTGTAACCTGCACGCCTTGCTCTGTCCAAGTTTATTTTTCAACCTACGATCTGTATGTCCATGCTTACTGTCATCTATCTGTACTGCTCGCAAATAAAGCTTTCACTGGACTTAGGCACATGTGACAATAAATCTAATATATTAATTATTTCTCACCCTAACAGTGTCTCTTTTAGAAATATGCGATCTTTGCTAACCCTCAAGTTTCAACATAATCATCCCTCTTTGTCTCCTACCATGACAGATTAAATACTCAGTTCAATCACCATCTCCTCATGGTGTCATCATCTCATGGAATAGACTGCTGATACTTGTTGGAGCTGTGTCTGTGTTAATGAGATCGTGCCTTACAAAGGAGATCATACCTGTTCACAGTGCCCCAAATACTCTCTCATCAAGGCCCTACAAATACAGGAAGACGGCTTTACTTATGCACTTGAATCATATTACAATGAAGGACAGCATACTGTACAAGGTGCTCAATACTTAATGCCCTTGGAGGTGCGATTTTTGGTGACTCATGATCAAGGACATTCAGGTCCTTTTTAAAATCAACACTTCTCAACCTTGTACCATTTAATCAACACAAAATGAAATGCATGCTGTTTATTTCTTACATCCAAATAATTTCTATGCCTTGCAAATTGTTGTGGTTCAAACACTGAAACTTGTGATATCCCATGAGTAACTGCCTTCAGTCCATAAAAGTGCAAGAAACTCTGTATTGTTTCCATAGACCAATTCTCAATCCATGTGGTATATCCAGATCACCCCGTCTGCAACTTATCAATGTACTCTAACTTCCTTTGTTCACTTGTTAGCAACAATGCAAAAAATATTCTGCAAATTCAAATACACCACTCCCACTGGTTCTCTTTTGTGGATGCATCAACTAACACAAACTCCACAGGTTTCTCAAAGGTAATTTCCGGTTTCTAAATCTAAGCTGACTCTGCCAAGTCACACCATGATTTCCCAAGTGTCTAATTATAAAATTTCTCATAAAACGTTCTAATATTTTCCTCAGTCCTGACATCAAGGTACCCACATTTTTTTTTAGTTTCCCTCCCACTCCGGTTTTAAATATTTGGGATTACAATAACTACTTTCCAGTCTGCAGGAACGAGAATTTCCAGAGTCTGAAGAATTTTGAAGGGTAATCAATACTTCTTTCTTGTCATGACAACGTTTAAAAGACATTTGGATCAGTGCATAGGAAAGGTTTGGACGGATATTGGCCAAGCGCGGGCAGGTGGTACTAAGTTAGTTTGGAATTGGAATAGTCAGCATGGACTGGTTGGACCAAAGGGTCTGTTTCTGTTCTGTATGACTCTCCATCACTTTCACTAGCTGTATTGCCACTTCCCTGAAAACTTTGGGTTGGAGCTCATTTGGTGCAGTAACATGCCAAAGTTCAATTCAATTAGTTTTTGAGTAAGTCCACTTTATTAATTCTAATCATGCACATGTTCTTATTTTCATCAGTCAATCTTTCCCATAATATTTCTAGTTGATTTTCGGTACCTTCCATTGTGGACACAGCGCGAAGTTATTACCCTCAGCAGGAAGCAGAGATGTATACTGTCACTGTGTGAATACATCAGAGCACTGCAACTGGGAGATGATGAACGTGACACTCACTTCCCCTCAGAAAGTTCTATAATCAAGACAGTTCAATGGAACTGTCACTTCCTGGTCACTAACAGCATAGTCCTCACCCTTGTGTGAGTTTACAAGTTATGCTGAAACTCATTTTAGAATCAAGCTGACTTCACACTTTGCACCTGGCATAGATCCAGGTCGAGGTAAGAAAACGTTTTTGATCAAAATATGTGTAAGGAGAAGAGTTGCCAGAAGAGAATTGTAACTGGAAAGGTGTGGATGATGGTATATTCAGAAACAGTGCTGAGGCAGAAGCGAAGACTGGGGATATTGTGAAGGTGGAAGTGGACAAGTTTTGTTGTAGACAGAATATTGAGATATAAATCAGTTCATGATAAAATGGGATAATCGTGGTTATGAACACTTTCGTTTCTCATCAGATGCTTGTAAGCAAGGGATATGAGATTCATGGCATAGAAATGGAGATTGTGATTGAAAGCGAAGACAATAGTTTGGATCTTTGCCAAATATGCACTACAGCGAAAACGAGGACATTCACAACAGGTTAGAGAATTAGTAAATGGGCAGAGATAGACTCACCAGGAACACCAACAATAGCGAGGATGGTGTAGTAACCTACCTGAATAATCATCAGTACACAGCATCTATCGAGATGTTGTTACTACATTGAAGTCTCTTTCACCACAACAACTTCCAATATAAAACTGCTTCTGGGCACAACTGACCCGAACATACACAAGAAATACAGATTTCCCTGGATTTTACTCTCACAGCTCTTACCAGTGAATTGTTTATCGTTTAAGCATTGCAATTCTATAATCTGTTTATAATGATGCAAACATCTTATTGCACAATTTGTATGCCTTTTCTTTTTGAGATGTTTTGTAGCCTTAGCGCAAAAGTAAGTGTTCTGTTTAAAATTGACCTGTTTATTGGGATTCAAGGGTCAGACATAGTATGTGTTTTTCATGGGTTAAGAAACAGAAAGGAGTAGAAGACAGTGGCTGTGGAGACTGATGAGGAGTAAAGTGACATCCCCACCAGTCCCCAATGTCTTCTTGACGGACAGAATAAAAAGATTGCGGTGAAAGGAACAGAAAATATTCAGAAGAAGGAATGGCAAGTGACAATGTAAACAAAACAGAATCATTTCAGATGGAATGGCTAAACAATGATGTGTGTGTGTGTGCAGATAGATACGATTGTTCATATGTGTGCAACATATTCAAAATGGACAAGAGAGACATACTTAATAAACATGATGCATGTGATGTACAAAATTTATAAAATATTAATATGTTATTTAATCTTCAGCTGAGATGTTATATTCCCCTTCTCTCAATGTACCGTCTGGCTCCTGCCCCTTTCTGGCATTCCCTGATCTAATCTTTCATTCTTATCGGGATGGATGTTATAAATTCCTGCTTCTGGTGTTCCAACTTGTTTCAGTTAATCCATTTTCCACCAGGAAACATATACTGGATTTTGTCAACAGGTGATGCTTGTCATATTGATGGAGATAAAGGTTCTTGCACCAAATCCAGGATTTCGACTTATTAATCTGTTGCACATACACTGTACAAAGGACCAAAGCACACAGGAATTGTCAAACCAAATACGGAAGCACATCTAATTCTATCAATCATGTAGACTTCTCTGTTTTTACATCTCCACGTCGATATTCTCTCTCTTTGTCTGTATCTTTCCATCTAGTTAATAAATCCTCCAATCATTCTTCGTGCCCCATGTCTCAAACCTCCCTCCTTCAGTTTACATCTATTGCTCACTTTTGGATCAGATGGCTTATAATTGAGTAATGTAACTAAAAGGAGAGGAGGAAGGCGTTGCCTAGAGTTAGTTGGAAGGGAAGCTGCTGAGAATGTGTTGCTGGTTAAAGCACAGCAGGTTAGGCAGCTTCCAGGAACAGGAAATTCGACGTTTCGGGCCAGAGCCCTTCATCAGGTTAGTTGGAAGGGAAGCTGAGCACAGCAATATGGTGAAGCAGCAATGACAGGAGTTTCTGGAGATAATTCAGTAGCATATCAGAAATTCATCACAAGTAAGAAGAAAGATATTCAGCGGAAGACAAGGCAGCCGTGTGTGATAACGAACTCAGGGACAGAATAAAAGTAAAAGAAAATGCGTGCAATGTGGTGAAGATTATTGGGAATCTAGACGATTAGGAAGCCTATAAATTCCAGCACGGATATCTAATAACTGCAAATGGGAGCAGAGGGTGAAATATGATATTACGCTTGTTAATCATGCAAAAGAACATTGAAAGAGATTTTTAGATATATAAAAAGGAAGGCAGGGAGTAAAGAACAAACAAAGGAATGTTGGAAAATGAAGCTTGAATAGTTATGGGAAGCAACGGAATGGCAGAGGAATCGAATACATTGCAACAGTCTTTACGGTGGAAGACAACAGCAAAATGTCAGAACTTCAAGACAGTCAGCGGGTAGAGGTGAGTATAGTGACCACCAGTAAAGAGAAGGAGCTGGGGAAGGTGAAGTTGGATGAATCAGCGAGACCAGTTGGACAACACTCTGTAGTTCTAAAGGGATGCCGAAGGTGATTATGGAGGCATTGTTGGTGATTTTTCAAGTAATTTTGGAGTGAGGGAGGATTGGTGAATGTAACCACCCTGTTTAAGGAGAGAGGGACACAGGAGACAGGAAATTACAAATGGCCAGGCTAGTTGAAACTGATGTATAGAAAGACTTAATGGATCCTTACGTTTCTGAATAGATGCGTGGAGTATAAGAACAAGAAAGTTCTGAAGTATATTGGACGTGGTGTGATTCAGCTACAGCATAACAAGAGTTACATTTACAATGCTATTGTTAACAAAAGACTTGAAAGTACGGTTAAAACAAAGGAAATCGTTTCGAAGCAGACAGGAGCATTAGTGACAAAGAGACTGTTTCCTTGACCCGGTAGTGAGAATGTTGAGATAAGCTTGTCAGTAAACAGACTAAAATAAAATGTATAAAAAACACAATAAAATCTGTTGCTGCGGATATAGCAACACATATGAAGCTGAAAAAGCACAGCAGGTCAGACATATCCTAGGAACAGGAATGTCAACATTTCAGGCTGAAAGACTTCATCAGGATTGGGCCAGGGGAAGGGGAGCCGGCAAGTAAATACTGGGAGGAGCGTGGGGCTGAGCGAAGGATAGGTGGGATGACGATGGGGATGCAAGTAGTGGGAAGGGTGCAGCGGATATGCAAATAGGAAGAGGGACAACTTAGGTCAGGTCAGGGAAGGGGAACATGGAATAAGGCTGTGGGTGGAGAGATTTCGAATCCAGTGAAATCAACATTGAGACCAGTGAACTGTAAGCTCTCCAGCTGAAAGATCAGGTTGTGTTCCCTAGTTTCTGTTTGGCCTCACTCTGACAGTGGAGGAGGCTAAGGATGGACCTGTGGCCGGATGAGCTGGGGGGTGGGTGGGGGGAGTAATTGAAATGGATGGCAACTGGAATGTTGGGTTTGTTAAAGCGTGCAGAGAGCAGATGCTCAATGAATATGTTCCCGAGTCACCCTTTGGTCTCCCTGATCGAGAGGAGACCACATCGGGAGTTGGAGACGTTCTTGGTGGGGCAGGATCAGGTTCTATATGGAGCACCAGTGCCCTGCATGCAACAACCAACCCGACTTTCCAGTTACCTTCCATTTTAATTCCCCTCCAACTCGTCCGGGGTCATGCCCATCCTTAGCCTGTCCACGGTCAGAGGAACACCACCTGAGGTTTTACCTTTGGAGGTGATATCCCTAGGGCCTCAATATTGACTGCAGCAGCATCAAAATTCCTCCATGTCCCTTCTCCCTGACCAGACCCACCTGTACATCTTATCACTCACATATCCGCTTTACCCTTCCCACTGACCAGTCACAGTAACCTCATACCTGCATGTATACACCACCATCATACCTACCCTTTATCCTTCTGTATCCAATCACTCCATTTCTGGGCTTCCCTCCCCCTCACCAGTCCTGACAAAAGGTCCAAGATCAAAATATTGCCTTTTGGCTCCTCTGATTCTGTCTGGTCTGTTGTGTTTATCCAGCTCCAATTTTATTAACTGTGGCCTCTCGCACCTATAGTACTTACTGTCTCCAAGTTGTGGAACAATGTAGTCTACATATAAGAAGAAATGCATTGAGATATTGAAAAGATCACTGACTCGTTCCTCATTTCTTAACAACCCAATACACACCTTCCCGGTGAAGCAGCATTTCACTTGTACTCTTTCAATCCAATCTCCTGTCATTTCCCTATTCACAATGCAGTCTCATTTACACAGGGGAGAACAACGAGAGACTGCATTGAGGAACACTCCCACTCTTTCTGTAGGAAGAGCCCTGACCCTCTCATTGTTTCCCATTTGAATAACCTACCTTGCTCTCATGCTAATATTTCGGTCCTGGGCTGCTGCAATGTTCCAGTGAAGCACAACGCAAGCTCGAGTTACATGTCACATTAGACTTTCGTACGTTGCAGCCTATAGAACTTAATATTCAATTCCATAATTTCACAGCCTGATGCCATTATGGCTGTTCTCAAATCTTCATACATTCCTTCTCCTGGTCTGCCAATGAATTTGCCCGGTTTGTGAATCTTTTGTCTTGCACTCAATTAAGGAACCCTGCTCCACTCCTCACAATCTGATATATACTCATTTTACAGTTGATTCTCTTTTACCACAAACAAAAGTCCATATGTCAGTGAGATTGAGCCTCCACACCGTCTGTTCGGTCACCCCTCCTCTACCTCTGGCAAGAGATTAAAAAGCCCTTTTTCCAATCCTTTTCAGTTCTGAAGAAGTGTCACACTGGACTTGAAACGCTAACTCTGTTTCTCTGTCACTGTAGATGCTGCAGATCTGCTTTGTTTCTCCAGAAGTGAACAAAACACATTTTCAAAAAAGCAAATAGCTGTTGATACCGGAAATCTGAAACCAGAACAAAAAAAGAGTCTGCGAGCCTTGAAGAATGATCACTGGAACCAATGATTATCTCTACTCTCACTCCACAAATGCTGCAAGACCTGCTTAACCTCCCCAGCAATTTCTGTTTTTCAACACATTTCAAAGATGTGTCTCAACGTTGCTCAAACCCCCTGTCCAACCTGGAGCACCATATACCGGGAAGTGAAAGACGACACAAGATGGACATATTCATTGGTTCTGAAACTACATTTGGCTGGCATCACTGACACTACAGAGCACTTACTCTTAGTCAGGCAGAGAAACAGAGGGAGACGTATTCACTCTAAACACAGAAGGTCGCACATACTGGAAGGGAAAGGATCCAGATGAATATAATATAGTGTGTTGAGGAATGAGACAAACTGTAAGTGTGACACCATGGAGAGACCCTCAGTAGAATGAGAATATAAAATTGGAAGTGTGCCACATCAGAAACCAGAGTAGGCCACTGAGCACATGGCTGCTGGGTGAATGAGTCTCGGTGTGAACTGGGGAACAGGCAGCAGAACTGTATTAGAGAGATTGCAGCTCAAACCGTGTATTCCATGTGGTGCTGTAGACCACAGCAACAGCAGAAGCAGAATTATATAAAACTATAATCTGTAACTTTTTGCACCAGATAATCCCTCAGTCTACCATTACCATTAAGCTGATCTATGGTTCCGTGGCGAGTGTGGGTAAACATGCCAGGGTCAGAACCATGTGTACCTAAAACTGATGACAACCCGTTATAGATCCCACAATTGACTGGTTATATTCCAAACAGCAGAACTAACATTTTATGGAGAGGGCGCAATGATCCCAAGACTAACAGATCAGATCAAAACTCAGCAGTCCTGCCACACCCAGTCATAAATGGATTAATCAACTCACTGCAGAAGAGTGTCATACACATCTCACCATGCTAAATAATGGGACAGCTCTGCACATGAGGGCAATAGAACAAGGATTTGTATCTACACCATACTCAGCCAGAAGTGTTGAGTTTATGATTCAACTCACCTCGTCAGGATGCCCACAGAATCACAGATGTCAGTTTTCAAACAATTTGATTTTCTCTATGTGACACGAAGAAACATCTGAACACAGTAGATACGACGTAGGCAATATACAACAAACCCTGTCCCTGGGGAAGCTGTTTCATTCCATTTCTATTTCTGACATCTATCTGGCAATGTGGAAAATTACTATGGTAAGTCCCTTAAGAGGAAAATAATTACAGTATGACCAATATCATCTCCTCAACTCAATTACGACAGTCAGATGGGTGGGAGTTCTTTTTGACAGCGCTGTGAAACAGCACAAAAATTACCTGCTCAGTGTGGTTTCCAATGGGTCCTCTTGTGGAGCTGGTGCTGTTGTGCAAAATGTCACTGGATTACTAATCCACACCAAGCAAATGCTCTGGCAACTGGCGGAAGTCAAAAGCAATTAATAAAATGTCGAGATCCGAAATCTGGTGTAAGTAAGAGTGACCATGAAGACAATGTCGATTTTAAACACCAATTTGCTTCCCCAATGTACTTTCTGGAAGTGAATCTCCCGTGCTCTCGTGGTCTGGCCTAAAAGTCACTCCAGACACACAGTCATGTGATCAACTCTTCAAAGGTCTTTTAAATGGCCAAGCAAGATACTCAATTGTATCAAATTGCTCCAAGACCTTAAAGGATAAAACCGGACAAAACAGCCGGCACCAGCCTCTGTATCAGAAAAGGGAATGGGAAACACAATCATGTCGACCCTGCAGAGACCTTCTCCCGAACACCTGAGAGCTTGTGACAATATTTACCGTGTTTTCCCACAGACTGCACTGAAACATCAGGAAAGGAGTAGGTTATTCAACACAGTGAGCCTCCCCCTTTCTCATCTTGGCTGATAATCTCCTCATTGCATTTCTCCTACAGCAGACTGAGATATATTGCAATTGATTTAAATCAACCAAATGTTTGAGATGTTTGGGAATAGCTGGGACTCAAGGAAATATTCCTGAGCTACTCCATGAACCTTCATCTCCAATAAAAGGATCCTTTTATTCCTGTGTTTCCGGCCCTAGGTCTCCTCTGCTGGAGCTTGTACACTCTGACCTGCTTCCTTTTTCTTATTTTCTCCTCCACTTTTCTCTTTATAACTTACTGGCCTCCAACTAGCCCCATGGTTTGGAGCTCAAGCTGAGCCCAGTGCGGAGGAGTGTGTGTCCTTACTGACCTTTCCGGAGCAAGCACAGTACGTGGAATTGGCAGCGGCTACATCAGCAGAGGATACGTGGATATGATAGGGGCCAGCAGCAGAGAGTGATGCCTGAGGATTAGAGACATGTTGATGATTGGATCCTGCACTGGTGATGATAAAGCAGATAGTGGAAGGCTATCATGGTAACATCGGTGAGGTGGGTCCAGCAGTACAAGACATGTCTCTGACATTGGCATGGTCTGGCACAGGGGGTAATGAGCCGGTGAAAGCGGAGTATCTGCCCAGTGGCAAAGATGGTGCCTGAGGATCAGCATCTTCAATGTTGCTGGGGTCTGGTGTAGATGGTGATGTAGCTGCCTTGGAGGGATTGGGTTGCAGGGGTGGTCCATAGTGAAGAGCTGTTTCACAACTCATCAACTCTCTTCAAGCTGTATCCTCTCTTTATTCCATTTTCTTCAATTGTCACCAATTTGTGGCAACACGTGAAAGCTTTTCACTGCATTTTGTTGTACTGATAATGTAAAATGCACCTGGTCATAAAAATCAAAATCAAAAACTTTTACTCACTCTTTCCTGCCAGCTGATCCATTCTGAAAACATGTCCAAATATTCACCACAATCCCACAAGATTTGATTTTGCACAAAGGGCTTGGGACTTCAGCAAAAATCTTTCTGAACATCTCTCTTGTAATCGTATCCGACTGAATCATCTCTCCCTCAGCCTTCTCTGCTCCAAAGTAAACAACCCGAGCTTACCCAGCCTCTCTCCAAAGCTGCTATGCTCCACCCCAGGGAGCATCCCGGTCAATCTCCTCTGCACCCCTCCACTACAATCACATCCTTCCTGTA
Source organism: Hemiscyllium ocellatum (assembly GCF_020745735.1). Lineage (NCBI taxonomy): Eukaryota > Metazoa > Chordata > Chondrichthyes > Orectolobiformes > Hemiscylliidae > Hemiscyllium > Hemiscyllium ocellatum. Next base: position 82,707 of record NW_026869091.1, on the reverse strand, counting down.
ATAAGACCTACACACAATATTCCATCTTGGTCTAACCATAGACTTGTATAGCTCTGACAATGTATATGTTGGGGAATGAAGATTGTGCCTACGGTTCCCTCTGCCTTCTTAACAAACCTATTAACCTCAGTCAAAAAGTGTGTTGCTGGAAAAGCAAAGCAGATCAGTCAGTATCCGAGAAGCAGGAAAGTGGATGTTTCGAGAATAAGCTCTTCATCAGGAATGTGGCCATCATTCCAGATGAAAAGCCTATGTTCGAAACGTCAACTCTCCTGCTCCTTGGATGCTGCCTGACCGACTGTGCTTTTCCAGAAGTTCACTTCGTGATTCTGATCTCAAACACCTGCAGTCCTCACTTTTTCCCTAACTTGTTAACCTGTGCATTCACAGTCAGGGATCTGTGGAGAGACATCCTCTGAGCTTCCCAGTGTGCTGCCATTCATTGCATACTCCTATTTTTGGTTCCTTCTTCCAAAGTATATCACCTCATATTTATCAGGATTACTTTCCATCTGGCCATTTGACCATTCCATCCGTATCTTCCTGTAGTATCTTCCTCACTGCCAACCACCTGGCCAATCTTTGTGTCAAACACAATCCTAATTATCACACACTCCCCACGCTTCGCATCTAGATCATTTATGAATGCCACAAAGAATAATGGACAGAGCACTGATCCCTGTGGTACACCAGCAAACACTGATCTCCAGTTGCACATACAGCCTTCCGCCACCACCCTCTGTCTCTTGCCACTAAGACAATGTTTGATGTAACTCACTAAGTTACCCTTGATATCATGATTTTTTTTATCTGTTTCCCATATGGGGCCTTGTCAATGGCCTTGTTGGAAAACCATATAAACACCATGCTCGAAACTATACAATAAATTTCATTTGGAATGGCTTCCCCTGATGATGTCATGCTGACTATCCCTGATCAAACCTTGCCTCTCAAAATGATGATCAATTTTCTCCTTTCCTATTTTCTCCAATACGTGGCCTAACACTGATCTACTACTGACTGGTTTACAATTCCCCAGTCTATTTCCACCACCCTTCCCATAAAGTGGGTCCACAGTAGTTGTCCTCCAGTCATCTGGCATCGCCAACTTCCCTGTGGCCAGATTCAACTTAAGCATTTAACTCAGGGCCTTTTGTCCTTTGTCTCCAACAGCAGCCTGTCGTCAACTCACCCAGACCTGGCAATCAGTCCAGTTTTATACCAGCCAAATCCTCCGATCCCTGCTCGCATCTTACATCAGTCTGTTCAAGAGCTTCCCAATCCATCTTTTTGAATTCTGTCCCTGTAATCTCCTTCTCCCAAATAAAAACGATATGGAGCTCTCATGTAATAATCGATCAATGTTCTCCAGCTTCACACACAGAGTGCTCCCTTGGTCTCTAAGGGCCCTAGTTCTTTCCTGGTTATTCTGTTCTGATTAATGTACGGGAATTCTCCCTAACCTTGCCTGGCAGGAATTATCCCTGCCGCTGTGTCAGTCCGTCGCTCTGTGTGAACTTTCTAAGCTTCACTGCGATCTACTTTCATTGTGGCATTCACTGGAGAACACAAACTGAGTTTCTCCATCAGTTAATCTTGCCTCTAATAAAATTTCTCTGCAATTTCCTAGTTCTCTGCAAGAAATTATCTTGTGTGGATATTCCCCAATCCACACATGTCTTTACTTTCACTTTCCCATCAAGTACCGAGATAAGCGTTTGGTCATCCTTATGTTTCTTGTTAGTTTGTATTCTTGCTCTTTTTGGTTTTCTTATCAGTTCATTGATCCTCTTTTACTGGGTCCCAAATATTTCTGAATCCATTCCTTACCACAATATCTGGCATTTTTCTGAGCTGCTTCCTTTGATCTAATGCAATATTTAACTTCTTTTGTTAATATTGTTAAGTCACCTTGTCCTTTTGCTGTTTGCCCTGTGGTGGACATGTGCATATTGTACATTTTAAGGTGTTTATTTAAACAACAACCATTGTCTGTCTGCCAGTAAATCTTTTTCATGTACTTCTGCAATTCACTGAAGCTAATTTGCCCCACATACATTCATCACTTGCATGACTCAAAAAAAAACTTTTGTATTCAGACGTCTTATAAAATTTAATGCATTATGATTAATATTCCCAGCACCTCCTTTACAGCAGTGTTTTTAATTAGTTCTTCTGATCACATAACATAAATTCGAAAACTGCCTGACCTCTACCTCAGTTCTCAAAATACTGTTAAAGGAAAGCATCTCAAACATGGCCATGAAATCCATTTTTCCCAGCAGTAGCATTCACATAGGTTAACACAGTTTAGTTGCAGATTGCAGCTGTGGTTATCACAATAGTACCCACAAACCTACGGATATATTTCCCTGTTTTATACCATGCGCAACCTCTGTATTGCAGCTTTCACTTTGATATATAACTTCCATCAATGTTTGCTTCTCCTTGCTGTCCCTATGCTCCACCTTACCAGGTTCTGTGGAATCTGAGCGATGTGGCCTCTGGGGAGATTAATGGTAGATTCAGGTGAGACATTTTGTGAGGCTTTTGTGGACGTTGAAATAATCTCGTCACGTTGTTCGTTCTTCTCTAGTGTCATTGTGGTATTTTCACTAGATCTCCAGTTATGCTGGTGGAGAAGAGAAGGAAAATGGTCTCTCAGCAATGCTGTGTGTTCCCCCAGACAACTGAGACTGCTGTAAACTGGGTGGGAACCTTACAGCAGGCTCGTAAAGTGTGGCTGCTGCTCTCCAGTATCCTACTGAGATCACATCTGGAGTCTGGTGTACATATTTAGTCTCCTCACTGAAGAAATATTCGAAGCAGCTCACAGATGGTTCCCTCAACTGATAGTTTCCATGAAGGTGCTAACTTATAAGGAAAGGATGATCATGTTGATCCAATACCCATTGGAGTTTATGAGAATGAAAGATGATCGTATTTTTGCATAGAGCACTGGAAGGAGTCAGCAACAGAAGACACTTATACAGTCAATGGAGGAATCCATTCCACTTCACCAGCCTGTTACACAGGAATAGCAGAAGGATATTCCAGCTTTGGTCCATGTTACACCAGAACAGAATGAGGCTATTCAGCCCCTCGAGCCTCATATACAGTTACAGGTGGAGGCCAAACAGCTCCTCGATCTTATAACACGGGAAATAGAGCAGGCTGTACAGCACCAGTATCCTTTTATACAGCAACAGGATCAGCCCATTCAGCTTCCTCAAGTCTTAACACAAGAATTGGAAGAGACTGGAAGAGGTCATTCAGCATGAGAATTAGAGAAGGGCATAAAATTATTTGAGACTTGTTGAGGAAAGGAAGGGTTCATTCGCACATGTATCTGTTATATGGGAACACGAGAAGACCAATCGCTTCGTTGATCCCATGTCAGGGATGGAGGAGGTGATTGTTCAGTGTGAACCTGTTATGAAGGAATATGAAGCTCCTCAAAAAGTTACACAGCAACAGGAAGATTTCACAAGCATCAAGTTCCTGACATATCATCAGAATGAGGAGAAGCAGGTCTTGAATATGTAAATGAGGATGTTCCATCTATTTAATGCAGGAACACGACGTGGATATTCAGCCCACTTAGTGTGTAAACCAGGAACAGAATTATTCCATTCAGACACTCATGCCTCTTACACAGCGAGTGAGCAGATCTTTTAAAGCTTTGTGCCTGTTCCACTGGGACACTAGAAAGGGAACTTTGAGTTACAGAAAGGGTAGGAATTAGGATAATAATCTTCAGTAGTGAATAAAATTAGTGAGCAAACTGTTGGGAACTAAGGGAAATTGAATCGAAAACTTGACAGCAACATTTTCAGCTGATACTAAAACAGGTGGCAAAGTAGGTTGATGCAATGAAGATGTAGAAAATTTACAAATGGACATGAACAGATTAGATGAATGGGCCAACATTTGCAGATAAAATTTAATGTGGATCAGTATGGGATTCTCCATTTCGATCAGAGGAATCGAACTTGTTGTGAAAATGGAAAGCAACTTCAGAGTGCTTCTGTGCAGAGGGATCGGGCTGTATTTGTGCATATCACAGAAGACCCACATGCAGGTACAGCAGGGAATGAGAAAGGCAAGTGCAATTTCAGCATTTAATTATAACCGAATCGAATATAAAGGAAGGGAAGACTTACTGTAACTCTCCAAGGTATTAGTGATTAGATTAGATTACTTACAGTGTGGAAACAGGCCCTTCGGCACAACAAGTCCACACCGACCCGCCGGAGCGCAACCCACCCATACCCCTACATTTACCCCTTACCTAACACTACGGGCAATTTAGCATGGCTAATTCACCTGACCCGCACATCTTTGGAATGTGGGAGGAAACCGGAGCACCCGGAGGAAACCCACGCAGACACGGGGAGACCGTGCAAACTCCACACAGTCAGTCGCCTGAGTTGGGAATTGAACCCGGGTCTCAGGCGCTGTGAGACAGCGAGACAGTGAGACTGTAACTGACGTTCTGTGTACACTTCTAGCGCCCTGACTGCAGAGGGATGTACTTACAATGAAGACAGTTCAGAACAAGTTCATTAGATTGATTCAAGACATGAATTTGTCTTTTGAAGAGCGTTTGAGCAATTGAGACCAATACTCTCTGGAGTTTAGATAAATGAGAGGAAACCTCATTGCGGTCTGGAGGATGTTAAAGTTGATTGACAATGTCGGTATTGAGTGGATATTTCCTCATGTGGGGCAAACTAGAACAAGAGATCATAGTTTTAGGATTTGACAGAGCAGATTTAATACGGGGTGAAGAGAAATTACTTCTCTCAAAGGGTTGTGACTCTGTGTAATTCACTGTCTCGGAGTGCAGTGAGTGCTGGGACATTGAGTAAATGATGGGGTAAGGAGAGCGGCCAGGAACATGGGACTGAGGCCTCGTTGACATCAGCCATGATTGTATTCAATGGCAGATCAGGCTCGCGGGCTGGATTGCTGACTGATGCTCCTCGTTCTTATTCAGTCTTTCGACTGTGCTACACCGGAATGGGGGAGGACTGGTTACCAAACAGGAAGCAGGCACTCCGGATATATCAGTCTCAAACTGTTCGACAGAGCGTAGCCAGTGAAGTCACACTGCGACCAGCGTGGAGTCCTCAGTTCTTTACAATCCATATTAATGATCAGGAGGAGTTGAACAGATATACTGCTACTAAGTTTGGTGATTACACTGAGTTGGCAAGACAGTAAGTTATTAAGAGAATGTGGAGAGTCTGAAAATTGATATACACAGGTATAGTCAATGCATAATAGTTTACCATATGGAATATAACTGAATATACAACTTGCAATCTGTTTCAGGAAGTTTATAAGGCAGTATTACCCTGTAATGGAGAGAGATTACAGGGCTGAGTGAAACAGCTTGTTCTGGAGTTTTCACTCTAGCCCGTTCAGACATGGGAAGTGTTGATTCATCTGATGCTCACAGTGGCATTTATGCTGTCAGTACAAACGGGATATTTTTATGCATTTGGTGGGTGGTTCAGAGTGGTGGTGGTTGGGGGGATGTTTTGAGCTGTGTACGAAGGGGACGGCCATTATCTGAGATTCCATCCTTTATTTCCAAATGGACATCCGAGTACGATGGGAATGGCTGTTTCTGAATGAAGAGGCTGTGGTTGCTGCCAGGACAGGGGTATTCACCAACATGATGTATGGTGCATGGGCACACTGCAACATTAATGAAGTGAAAGTTGCTTCAGTTCTTCTACCTCTCCCCATTGACATGGAACCCTATAGAGCTATGTACACCATCGGGAATCCCATTATAATGGGAAAACAAGAGAGGAGAAAGTGAGGAGAAAACATTCACCTCATCCACCACATAGATCCTCCATCACAGAACGGTTACATTGGTGCTGAAATGCTGGGAGATGACCAATATGTCATGCACTCCTGCCTGAAACGTTCCAGACCATAGAAGCTGAATGAATCAGTGACACTAACAGCCACTGGCAGTACCGTCCTCCCCCGGTATGAAGCCGCAGGTCGTGTTGACGGAGGTGACACCGCTCTGTGACCAGCTCCTTGTTCAGTCAGGGACCCCTCACACCCCGCTCCTGGGTTAAGTGTCCCTTGGGTAGCTGGTCTTGGAAAACCCGGAGTGGATACAGCAGATCCCTTTTCCGACACACGCTCACTCCGTAGTTTCAGAGCTTCCCCTCTCTGCAGCCTGTGTTCCATTTGTTGTTCATATTGCAGGCCCAGATGCTGTAACTACAGTCCCCATGCTCCATTCAGAGTTGGATCACAAAATCATCGGGTATCCCTGAATGCCTGAGGCAGCTCAGAGCACAACCTCCAGCAAACCATCCCCAGCATCTCCACAAACTTTTCAATAACAGGAGACAGTGAGAAGCCCTCAGCTGCAAATGTTATGCACCAGGCCAGACCACCACAAAATATTTTTTCTTTTTTTAAACGTAGATGTGAATTGGATGTTCCCGATGTGTTGTGATTGGCCAACCCGTTCAACATTAAGCAAAATGCAATCCATTCAAACACTCCAGTTAAACCACAATCAAAGAGATGAACAATTGGGGATAGCTACTTTACTGGAACACTTACGCAAACAATTGACACAGTACCTTCTACTCATTAACGGTTCTAATACAGGAACATCCCATAAACATGCCCCTTGACAAAAAGGTACATTCAAGCTCAGAATCTTATGTGCAGTTCTCCAATCCAGGAGGAAGCAACTTCAAGAGAGTTTTCAGAGGGAATAGCAGCTGGGGATCATGTATTGAAACTTGGAACCCTTCTGGGATCCCCAGCAGCTTCTGATTGCTGCAGCTAAAAACAAAACGAGAGACCTGGTCTGAGAGAGCTGTCACTGCCCTTCCATTGTTCCCATCATTTTAATAAAACCTAAAGGCCTCCTGAGTTATTTACTTCTGCCATATTCAGGTAGCAGTTCGTCATTTCTCTATTTAAATCTTCCCTTAAAAAAAACCACAAGAGAATAACATTTTTAAAGTGTCAGCATCGTCACACCTTCCACTTTGAAAAAAATGACCCATCAATATTCACAGATAGCATCATTTTAATCCCCTTTATCTTACTGCTACAGTAGACGACAATATGTATTTATATTGTATTGATACTAAGCATGCAAACATTCACAACTCCATTCTATTTCAGTCAGTTTATTCCTGCCACAGAACGCCTCTGTTTTTCTTCATCCAAGTCTTGACACCTTATCAGCAAGTGCGGTTTCTCGTCCAGTCACCTGTATAACTTCCAAATTGGATGGCATCAATACTAAGTGCTGTCTGAACAGACTGGAAGTTTTCTCCTTAAATTTCTCCAAAAATGTTTAGGTGTTGTGATCAATATAAGGATTTGTCTCAGACACGTTATTTATAAGTTAAATGCTGGAATGTTGTAAGGCCAAGCTCAAGGCCTCTTTCCCAATTGTGGAATATTTCTGTTGATGGTTTCACTGGACACTCCAACCACACATTACATAAAGGAGCAAATCTCATCTCTCCAAAAATCCTTCTCAATGACAAGTCTCCTCATGTCTCAGCATAAAAGAATTACATGCTTCTGTACCTCTCAATGCTGTAACCTCTTTACCTGCTACTCCTGACTACACTAGTAAACCTTACTCTCACAGGTTTATGTTTTAAGAAGATCTTTCATATTCTTCTTAATGCCTTCAGAAGCCAAACGTTGACTCATATATCAACTTAACATCATCAGCCATTTCAGCTTCTAATCTATCCATTGTAACTCTCTGCTCTTCCACACGAGTTCTCACGACTGCAGGAAGTGAATTTTTGAACTACTCCAAAGTAAGAATCTCTCTAAGAGTTTAATGGATTGTTGTCTTTTTAATACCCTTACCCACCTTTCAAAATTACTTTGTTTGATTCTTTCAAACTCAATGTACGTTTAACCAGGGATGCTACTTGAGATTCCTAAAATGCTGTCTGTGGGCTTCTGGCATAAGCTCATATACACTTCAGATTGCTTTCTTCACCCTCTCATACTGGCCAGATACCTCCTCCGATTGGGATGCAAATCCCTCACTCCTTATACCTACTAGCTTTTTTTGGATCAACTAAATTCATATGGTCACTGATCAGTGCATTCGTTTAGCCACTTTCTTAAATTAAAAAGGCTTTTACATCCCTCTCATCAAATGTAGACAATGACTGGATGTTTTTAAACAGATCCCCACCAGGCCTTTGGCTACCTCCTCCTTACTATCCTCCCGTGTCAGCGTACCATCTACCTTCATCTCCGCTTTCTAAGTCGACTTTCCTGTCAAATTGTTAACTTTTGAAGTTGAGACTCTCTCCCTCTTTCTACTTTTCTTCTTTATTTTTCTGTCTTTCTTAGATATCTCCTTTTCTTTTAATTCTACTTTTAATCGTATTTCAAACGGTTTCAATTCCTTTTTGTGTTCAAGCTGCCTCATCAACTATTGAATTCCAGCCATTTCCAAAAAATTCTGGTGGTGTTTCAACCAAAATTTAAATGCCAAGGCACAGCTGTAATTATTTCTCCTTTTCTTACAGAGGGTTGGTGTGGACTTGTTGGGCCAAATGGCCTGTTTCCATACTGTAGGGATTCTAACTCTGAACCCAATTTGGCATGGTTGATTTCGAACCAGACAAGATTGCAAAGTTTGCTATGGACCAGATCAGACTGCTTTAAAATACTTTAAGATGGGAGCCTGGACGCTAACCTTGTCTTATCGTAAAGGTAGATGAGAAATGAGTGTTACAGATGTGATGAGGCTAGTCAAACCACACAGCTTAAAGCAACACACCTTTTATTTAAACACTCTAATAATAACATATACAAAAAGAAGAGGAATATAGAATAACTTAACTACTGGAAATCTTATCAGAGTAATAGATACAGTACCTTCTACTAATGAACTATTGCAATGTACTAACATCCCATAAATACATTCCTTGTCAAAAAGACACGCCCAAGGCCATTCAGTCTTGCTCGATCAGTTCAAAGGGACAAACACACAAGTCACTATTTCAGTGGACAGGCGTAGATTCAAAGCTGCTGAAACCCCAATCCAACATGGAGCAGCACATGGGACACACCGGGAAAGTGAACAACAGCCCGACACACCAACCCACCCCCTTGTCCATGGAGCAACACATGGGACACACTGGGAAGTGAACAGCAGCCTGACACATACCAATTCATTGTTTCTGCGCTTCACAATGCCAGCACTCCATACATTCGGGAAACAAAAAACAAGGAGAAAGTGAAGACTGCATATGGTGGAGATCAGAGCTGAAAATGTGTTGCTGGAAAAGCGCAGCAGGTCAGGCGACATCCAAGGAGCAGAAGAATCGACGATTCGGGCATGAATTTCCTGAAAAAAGGCTCATGCCCGAAACGTCGATTCTCCTGCTCCTTGGATGCTGCCTGACCTGCTGCGCTTTTCCAGCAACACATTTTCAACCAAAAATCAAGTCCAAGGAAATATACAGAGGGACAGAGAGATTCACATTAAATATGGAAACAGTTAATTAACTGGGAAAATGTTGCAGAAATATGGAGAAAAAGAAAGGGCAGTGGGACTAAATAGAGGATGAAACCTTTAGAGTACGAAATTATAAGAATGAGAACATTGAATAAAGGTATTTTCAGATCAGCTGAAATGGTTTGTTTCATCAAGTTCTGAATCGGTTTCACAGAACACTTCAAACAATATTAGCTGGGACAAGATAACAGACCAACATGGAGAGCTGAGTAGGCCACGCTAGTGCATTGCTCAGTAATCTGGATTATCTGCCTAGCATGAGGAGAACTGCAAACCTTTAATATCATGTTTGTTTCTGCAGGTTTCAACTCAAGAGTGTCAGCAGCAAATGTTGTCATCATTAAATCTGTATTGCAAAGCCCAAGTTTCAAACAGCAGATGGGTTAAGCCAGTGAAGTACACTCTGGAGCAGTGAGTAGTTAAAGTTAATAATGGTCAAGGAATGGTGTCAGAAATCAGCTCATGGCCAAAGAGATCACCAGAGTTGTGATTCATCAGTTTCAACCACAACATGGATGTTCCCCTCCACGCCACTTACCACCCTGACTTGGAAATATACCGCTGTGCCTTCACAATCGTTGGGTGAGAATCCTGGATTGCCCTCCCTAATGGCATTGTGGTCCATCCCACAGCATGTGTACAGCAGCAATTTAAGAACAAAGCTCACCATCACCTTCTCAAGAGCAAATCGAAATGGTCTATTAATGCTGGCCAGTCAGCAACACCCAAGTCCCACAAATGAATGAAAGAAAGATATTGGCCAGGATGGGATGGTTGTCCAGGAAGGAAATGGAGTTTGTAAAGATAATAGAGGACAATGATCTCCACGCTCCCAATATTTAGATAACAAGGGTGAGAAACAATGAGCGTCAGGCAGCATCCAAAGAGCAGGAGAATCGACGTTTCGGGCATGAGCCCTTCTTCAGGAAGAAGGCCTCATGCCCGAAATGTCGATTCTCCTGCTCTTTGGATGCTGCCTGACCTGCTGCGCTTTTCCAGCAACACTTTTTCAGCTCTGATCTCCAGCATCTGCAGTCCTCACTTTCTCCTGAGAGACAATGGTTCACATCTGAACATGATCAGGTCAACGTAGAGACCCATGCGTAACACTGCCAGAAGCAAGGAGGGAGGCAGTAATTGAACAAGTTCAATGGTGCCATTTGTAGCGGTTTGCAGAGTGAATATCTGGATTCAGAGTGTCATCATGAACAATAAAAGTGGCAAGAAGTGAAGACTATATAAAAGAACAGTAATTCAGTCATAACTGGGTTATAGAAAAAGAGTCTGGACGGTGAGACTTACCAGGGACACCAATGATAGACAGGAGAGGATGATGAAAATATTGAATAATGCGAAGAGCATAACTGATCCATGCTGATAATGAAAAATAATCATAATATGTTGAAAGAGACCAAACATCATCGGATAAACTCCTGTCCATTGTTATAACACTTCAGTCCAATATTCTCAGATTCTGATCCATTGTTGGAACATTCCAGTCAAATATTCTCGGTTTCTGATCTCTCCTCCCACTTTCTCTGGAGCTGCTGATCCCTGCCAGTGCTGTCGGGGATGCTCCCGCTCATACTATGGCATAACACATTGAATGGAGCCCATTTATCATTGGAAGATACCTTCCACTGGGATAATTACAAAACATGGAGACTGACATTAATCACAGTCACTGAACAAAGAGGTTCAGTTAACCCCTTCCTTCTACAACATTTGATATCGCAATAAAAGGAAATATTTACTCAGTCTCAATGGAGTGGATGAGGGTTACTGACGGATGGACTATAAATCTTTATTTTTTTTCACTTTTTCCGTGTATGTGGGAATATTGCCAGAGCACTGCATGGCTATATATGTCCCACTCTGTTTGTACAGGGGACAGGGATAAAATAACATGCCACCTGCAAAAGATGTCTGGTGGTGAAATTTCTGAATACATTAACTTAGTGGAGAAAGTGAGGATTGCAGATGCTGGGATCAAAGTAGAGAATATGGTGCTGGAAAAGCACAGCAGGTCAGGCAACATCAAAGTAGCATCGGCATTTCTTGTAAAAGCTTTTCCTCTGGAAAAGTCGCCCAAAGATGCTAAGAAATAAATGAGAAGGGGATGGGGTTGGGGAAGATAGCTGAGAATGTGGATGGTAGATGAAGTTGGGGTTAGAGGTGATATGTCGGAGTGGAGGGTGGAGCAGATAGGTGGGAAGGAAGACGGTGATAGGGGCGGTGCTGAGTTGGAAGATTGGATCTGGGATAACATGGTAAAGCAGAAATGAGAAAACTGGTGAAATCCACTTTGATCCCATGTGGTTATAGGGTCCCAAGGCAGAAGCTGAGTGGCGGAGGAGCTCCAAGACCTGCATGTCCATGATGGAGTGGGAGGGGGAGTTCAAGTGTTCAGCCACGGGGTGGTGGGGTTGGTTGGTGCCGGTGTCCCAGAGATATTCTCTGAAGTGTTCCACACGTTGGCGTCCTGTCTCCCCTGTGTAGAGAGACATCAGGAGCAATGGCGACGTGTGTAGAAGTGCAGGTAAAACTCCGAATGGTGTGGAGGGATCCATTGGGGTCTCGGACCGAGGTGAGGATGCAGGTTTCCCAATTTTTACGATGGCAGGGGAAGATGCCAGGAATGGAGGGTGAGTTGGTGGGTGACGTGGACCCGACAAGGGAGCCGCACTGGGAATGTTCTTTATGGAATGTAGATCGGGGTGCGGAGGGAAATATATTCCTGGTGGTGGGGTCTGTTTGTAGGTAGCGCAAATGGGGGAGGATACTGCGTTGTATCTTGGTGGGATGGAAGGTCAGGAACAGGGTGTCCTTTCCCTATTGATGTTGGAGGGGAATATGTTGAAGGCAGAGGTACAGGAAGTGGATGAGATGCTCTGGATGGCATCGTCGACCATGTGGGAGGGAAAATTACTCTCTTTGAAGAAAGAGGCCATGTGGGATATACGCTGGGTTCAGAGTGTGGTGCAGGAAAAGCACAGCAGGGCTGGCAGCATCCGAGGAGCAGGAAAATTCGACATTTTGGACAAAAGTCCTTCATCAGGAATCGGGTTTTAGCCGCAAATATCGGTTTTCCTGCTCCTCTGATGTTGCCTGACATGCTGTGTTTTTCCAGCACCACACTCCTGAATTTAATCTCCCGCATCGGCAATACTCACTTTTGCCTGCACGCTAGCTTCAGCCAGTTCTGTAATACTGCTTTTCATTCTGTTCTCACTGCTGTAGGAAAGATGTTGTTAAAGTTGAAAGAGTGCAGAAAAGATTTCCAGATTTATTGACAGTTTTGGGGAGGGTGGTGATGGTGAGTGATATTGAGCTATGCGGAGAGTATGAATGGGCTGGGGCTATGTTTCCTGGAGCGTTGGTTCTGAGGAGTGACCTCTCTGAGGTTTATTGCGGTGAATCCCGATGCTCCAGGGTGAGCGATGCCAACGACCAGGAAATAGACAGAACAGTTATTCACATTGAAACCAGATAATTACAGATCGACAACATGTTGGCGAACGATGGAGGTAGACTGAAGTATGTGACTGGCTGGAGGAATCTGCAGTTGGAGGGTCCAATCACATGAATGAGAACAAAATTAAAGGCATTACCATATCAACTGAAAGTATTAGTTATACCACATTCTAAATCCACCTCAGCGAACCATAAACCCAGAGGAGATACGTGCTCAGCATGGAGCACTGAGCAGACCAGGCTAGTGCACTGCTGAAAACCACCCTGCAGTCAGTCCACAGTGGAACACTGTGCACACTATAGCAGTCCATTGTTCTATAAACCCAGGGGAGATATGTGTTCAGCAGGGAGCACTGTGCAAACCGGGCTGGTGTACTGTGCAATACAATGACAATCTACCCAGAGTGGAAAGGTACACAGGCCACAGTAGTGCTTTGATCTATAAACCCAGATGAGATATGCGACCAGGGTGTGGAACTGTATCCATCAGTCCAATGCAATGTTCACTACATTAGAACATTGTGTTAGATCACTGCCCAGCGTTGAGAAACTTGCAGCCCATGCTGGAAGTGACAGGATGTGCAGCTCCCACCCATTTACAGCTCCATATCTCCATTGTGACATGACAAGGGGATGCTGTGGGTGTGAACATCACTGCCAGAGAGAGAGATGGCGGGACAGTCAGTTTAAGTATCAACAAATGGGAGGGATTTGGGGAATAGAGAGAGTGAGACTGAGAGACAATTTCATGGAAGGATGTTTTCCCAGGATCCAGAATGCTGAAATGCAGACATTTCAACAGTATCCTGCAACATGAGCCAATGTTTCCAGGAATGATGGGTAAACTGGATATTGGTGTTATGTCACATGATGGAGAGTATTGGATGAGCATTTGTTCTGCAGCTTTTTAACTGGGAGGAGGGTCAGCAGAGTCTTCGACACATTGGGCTGAATCTAACAATATTTTGCCTCAGTGTCATTTTCACTGAGTATGACAGAAGGATTGTCTGTATGAGACTGAGCTAGTTTGCTGGTGATATCTCATCGAACTCACCTCATTAACTATCTATCCCACCCCATGGCAACATTCTCATTCAATGTCAGCTCAATTTCCTTCATGGTTGGAGGTACTCACCAATACCTGCATGACTCTAAATATTCCGTGATCCCTGGCACTGGTGCCATCATCAAAAGGCCAATGGGCACACTGATTCTCTGTTTGGAGCTGCCCTGCACAGTTTACCCCGAACATGGCAGATAAGAGGCAATTACACCACGGTTTGTCAACAGAGTTACGGAAGTCCTGGTGAATGGGCTAGTGCAGAGGAGGACCATTCATTTCCCAGAGTATGCCATACTATCAGACCCACAGAGCATGGTCTGAGATCACCACCCAGCTCAGTGCAGTATCTGCAGTCTGAAGAAATGTCCAGCAATACAGGACAAACATCAATAACCTTCCCCATTCTGTCAGGATTAGGGTCACTGTATTCTCTCTGCTCCCTCACACTCACAGTATTTCTGCTATAGCACCTACTCCCCGAACAAAGCTCATGCTCCACCACTCTCATTACTGCTTACAGTTTCTCTCTCTCTCTCTCTCTTTCTCACACCATCCACTTTACCCCCCCAACCCATCTCTCTCTCTATCTCTCTGTCACACACACACACACACACACACACACACACACACACACACACACACACACACACACACACACACACACACACACACACACACACACACCAATAACACTGCATAGATACAACACTGTGGGATGACCGTCTCCGGATACCTCACCATGTCCCCCACCTACACCAGCACTAACAGCAGGGCCACCCACCCCCACCCACCCTCCCTCCCTTTCTCCTATTCCAGGAGAAACAGCCTGGAAGAAGACAGAAAGGGCCAAGCCGGGTGGTGGAGGGCCCGATATCCGTTACCTTCTCCCCTCCCCCCACCATGTATGGAGGACTCTGGTACGAGCCAGAGAGGACCGGGACGTTGTGTGGGGATTCTGAAACATACACGTCCCACCAACTTAATAAGGACCAAATTTCAGAGAAGTGCAATTCACACTTTAAACCCACCGGCAGCTCCGTTTACCACCGGCACAACATAGAAGCCGTGACCCTGATGCCATCTCCCTTTTGTGTCGAGCTGGTATAAGTGGAATTCCCAAGGTCTCGGTGTGCAGGAGGGTGGGCTCACAACTCATCGTCACCACCACCTCCCAGGAAGGGAGCTCCTACACTTTCTCCTGTAAAAACCTCAGATGCTGAAACTATTTTCTGCTCTCCCGACTTGCCCTGACATCTTCAATAGTCTGTTCTCATATTCACCAAGTGCACTATATTCTGATGTTCCATTCAGCCCTTCGGAAGTGCTACACAGGAGCAGATCAAGACCACTCTGACGATTAGATGTAGTTTCGGAAATGTACTTGGAAAATCCAGGCTGGGTCAGGAAGTGACCCCGCCACTCCCAATCCCTCATTTCAGGCTTCCCCTCTCTGTAACTTCTGCTCCAGATGTGGGTCATGTTACAGACCCAGATTCACTGGGAATTCAGCTCCCAGACCCCACTCAGTTTAAACCCAAACAAATCGTCTGCTCTCCTGGAATGCAGCATTGTACAACATGACTTTCAGGAAAATAATCAGTTACTTTTGAAAAGCATAACATGAGAACATAAGAAATGGGAGCAGGAGTAGGCTATTCGGCCCCTCAAACCTGCACGATCATTCAGTAAGAGCATGGCTGATCTACTCCAGGGCCCAACTCCACTTTCCTGCTAACCCCTTGCATCCCTAAACTCGCTGATATGTCAAAAGCCAATCCACCCAGTCAATAAATGCATTCAGTGCCCTTTGGATGCTACCTGAACGGTTGTTCTTTTTCAGCATTACATTCTTTCAACACAGACACACATATACACACACACATGCTCACAGCTACTCCACATCCACCCACACACACACACACAAGCACACATAGTTGAGAGAGACACAGAGGTGCACAGACACACAGAGACGTATACATGCCAAGCGACATGAGTGTGTGCGCACACACACACATACACACACACTCACAAAGCACACACAGCCACATATTTCACCAGTTTCCTCATTTCCCCTTCCCTCAACTTATTCCAGATCCAACCCTCCAACTCGACACCTCCTTCTTGAACTGAACTACCTGTCCATATTCATCCCCACCTATCCATTCCACCCTCCGGTCTGACATATCACCATCACCCCAACTTCATTTAACAATCGCCTTTCCAGCTACCTTGCCCCAGCACCACCCCCTCCCATTTATCCCTCAGCTCCCTTTGCCAACAAGCCTCATCCCTAACGAAGGTATTATGCTGGATATTTCCACTCTCCTGCTCCTTGGATGATGCCTGAATGGTCGTGCTTTTTCAGCACTACACTCTTTCAACACAGACACACGCACACACAAACACCGACACAGGAATGCATATACAGAGAGACACAGACACAAACAGACAGACAGACACAAACACATACCGACACACGCACAAACACACAGACAGCCACACTTCCCACCCGCAAAGACATCCACACTCTCCCTCCACACACAGACACCAACACTCCCCACACACACGCACACACATAGGCTCACATAAAGGCACACACACAGGCACACTCAGACACACATACACACGGACAGACATACTCAAACAGTCACATACACCCCCACAGGCACACACAGACGCACATATACACGGACAGACATACTCAAACAGTAACATACACACCCACATTCCCTACACATGCACACATACGCTAACATGGACACACACAAACAGATATATACACTCAAACAGATACACACTAACACACACGAAGACATATGCAAAAAACACACATACACATACATACACACAGATACAAACACACACACACAATACACACACATATATATGCCGGCACACAGATACACACAGACAGATATGCACACACAAGCTCACAGGCAGAGGCACACACTCATTCACATACACAACATAGAAAACACACACATACAAACCAACACACAGGCACACACGCACGCACACACAGACTCTCTCACACATAGGCATACACAGATGCTCACAGCCACCCATACACAGGCACCCAAATTCCCCACACACATGCACACGCACAGATGTACACAGACACACAGGCACACACACACAGACACACAATGACACACAAAGATATGCACACACAATCGCGCATGCATACACACAGCTGCTCACACAGACTTACAAACACACACACATACACACACAGCTGCTCACACACACACACACACACACACACACGCGCACACACACACACACACACACACACACACACACACACACACACACACACACACACACACACACACACACACACACAGTAAAATGCATTGTTTAGTGATCGTGACTTACCCTTGCAATTAATCTTTCATGGAAGAAAGGATTGAAAACTCCTAAAACACAACATCAGATCTTGGCATTTCATCACTTTCAGCAAAAGAGGGAGAGATGGAGAAGGAGGGAGGAAGGGAGGCTTTGAACCCCATTCAATGATCCACCCAAAACAATACATTTCCCATTGCACACAAATGCAGAGATAGAGATGCAAATATACATACACATCCTAATGCAGAACACACTGAGAGATGGAAAAACGTAGGTACTCATATAGACACACACAAATCAATAAAAGCGGACAGAAATACGCAGATGCATACTTGGACATGCAAGCACCCATGGAACCATAGAGTTGTACAGGGGGTTTGAAAACAGACCTATTAACCCATACACTCAATGCTAACGATAATCTCAAACTAAACTAGTCCCACGTTCCTGCGCTTGGACCATTTGAGTTGCTGGAAGAAATGAGGCTGACCAACGTGGTGCTATTATGAAACTTATGTTCGAAACGTCGAATTCTCTATTCCTGAGATGCTGCCTAACCTGCTGTGCTTTGACCAGCAACACATTTGCAGCTGTGATCTCCAGCATCTGCAGACCTCATTTTTTACTCGCTATTATGAAACAAACTGGCAAGGAAAAGCGAGGGAACAATAGACCAGTGAGCCTGACTTCGGTGGTGGGCAAGTTGTTGGAGAGAATCCTAACGACAGGATTTAAATGTATTTGGAAAGGCAAGGACTGATAAAGGAAAGTCAACATGGCTTTGTGCATGTGCGATCATGTTTTACAAACTGGATTACTTTTTCTTGAAGAAGTGACAAAAAGCATTGATGAGGGCAGAGCAGTGGACGTGACCTACATAGACTTCAGTAAGGCAATCGACAAGGTTCCCCATGAACGACTGGTTCGCAATGTGAGATGTCATGTAATACAAGGAGAACTAGCCATTTGGATACAGAACTGCCTCAATGGTAGAAGACAGATAGTCGTGGTGCAGGGTTGTTTTTCAGACTGGAGGCCCGTGACCAGTGTGTGCCACAAAGATTGATGCTGGTTCCACTGCTGTTCATCATTTACGTAAATGATTTGGATGTGAACACAGGAGATATGGTCAGTCAGTTTATATTTGACACCAAAATTGAAGGTGCAGTGGAAAGAGAAAATGATTACCTCAGAGTATAACGAGAACTTGATCAGACGGACCAATGGGCTGACGAGTTGCAGATGGAGTCTAATTTAGATAAATGTGAAGTGCTGCAGTTTGGAAAGAAAAATCGGGGTTTGGCTTGTACATTTAATGTTGATATCGTGGGGAACGTTGCGAAACAAAGAGACCTTGGAGTGCAGTTTCATAGTACTTTGAAAGTGCAGTCGCAGGTAGGCAGGATAGTAAAGAAGTTGTTTGATATGCTTGTCGTTTTTGGACAGTGCATTGAATGTAAGAGTTGGAAGGTTATATTGCGGCTGTACAGGACGTTGGTTAGGCCACTATTTAATATTTCCTGCAATTACGATCTCGCTCTTTGAAAAAGGATGTGTGAAACCTGAAAGAATTCAGAAAATATTTATAAAGATATTGCCAGGGTTGGATGTTTTGAGATTTATGGAGAGTCTGAATATGCCGGGGTTATTTTCCCTGCAGCATCAGTGATTGAGTGGTGATCATAGAGGTTTATATACTCACAAATGGATTGGATAGTGTCAATACCACGGGTCGTTTTCCCAGGGTAGCCCTTTCCAAAGCTAGAGAATATAGTTTGAAGGTCAGAGGGGAAAGACTTAAAAGGGATCTAAGGGGCAACGTTTTCAAAGAAAGGTTATTGTATATGTAACGAGCTGCCAGAGCACATTGTGGAGGCAGGGACAATTACAATAGTTAAAAGGCATCTGGATGGACACATGAAAAGGAAGTGTTTAGGGAGATATGGGCCCAATGCTGGAAAATGCAATTACTTTAATGCAGGGCATCTGTTTGGCAGGATCGAGTTGGATAGAAAGTCTGTGTTTCCATGCTGGACAGCTCTATGACACTCTATCTTCAGTAAAATTTTCTCCTGTCATCTTAAAATGACCCGCTTATCTTGAAATCCACCATCCGAAGGAAAGGGCTCCTGCCATTCAACATTATCTATACCCTTCATTGTTTTATAAACCTCTATAAGGTTCATAAGGTCTCAAGGTCTATGCTGCAGTGGAACAGGTCCCAGTCCATCGAGCCTCTCCTTATAACTTCAACACTCCATTCCCAGAAACAGCCTGGTAAATCTTTGTCTGAACCATCACCAGTTTAATAATAACCTCAATGTAACTTGTTGACCAGAACTGCGCACAGTACTTCAGGAGAGACCTCACGTGTGTTTAGCACAACCTAAAGATAATGTTCCAGCTCCTGTACTTAAAGTTCTGAGCAATGAAGTTCAGCAAACGAAGCGCCTTCATAACCAGCCTGCCTACACATGATGCAAACTTCAAAGAAACATATCAGAACCCCTAGATATCTCTGTTCTACAACGCTACCAATGGCTAGACATTTAATTGTGTATATTCTCTCATTGTTTGTTTTACGAAATTGAGATACATTGATTTATTGAAACTAAACTCCATCTGCCACTCCTCAGCCCAGTGAGTGATAATACTGGGGAAGAAAGGCTGGGCAGCAATCAGCTGACTTGGATCATTCCGTGGTTTTAAAAAGAGGGCAGTCAAACGTTACAGGCGGGAAAGAATGATTGTGTTTTTGATCCAGAAAGTAGGCTCTTTCTTCGTCTCTGGTGTTCAGTAATAAATATCTATTCCAGATCCTTTCTCGTGCAGAGTGTCTCTGTATATGTCTTTCCCTCATATTGCTGATGACAGATAAAAGCCACTTAAGGTGAAAATCATAGCCAAGCAATTAAAGATTTTCATAGTTTATCTCGAAGGCAAAGCACATAAACTCAACATCCTATAGTTGAGGTGAGTATCTTTCATCTGTTCAACAAGGTGATTCTTTTAACTGTGTCATTCAATAAAGTTAAGCAAACCGCACCGAGCTGAAAGCTGACATTTAAAATGTGACCCAAAATCTGGGCATGGTTTCAGTCGTGTGTAGTGGGTAACGCCCATGCCTCCGAGCCAGAGCTCTGGGTTAGATTCCAATACCTGAACTTGTGTGGTATTGTCTCTCACTCTGGACCAGAATGTCTGGGTTCAAGACCTGCCTGTCAAGAAGGTCTATCACAGTATTTCAAAACAGGCTGATGAACAAACAAACAGGAGAATGATGTTGCAGCTTTCGGGATTGTTGACAGGTGGTGGTTATGTCTCTACCTCTGAGCCCAACAGTCTAGATAAAAATACCATAGAGGTGTTTCATAATGTGACTGAACAAGTTGGTAAAATAATTTTATAATTGTGGTGTGATGAAGAAGGAAGAGGAGTCAGTATTGAATTTCAGAATGCGGGCCCAGGTTTACTGAAAACACAGCCATTCGGGTTGATTGGAGTCACATTTGCGCATTCTATTCGTTTCTAAAATCATGAAGACCATGGATAGGGTGAATAGTCAGGGTTTTTACCCCATGTAGGGAAGTCCACAACTAGTGGACATAGAATTAAGGTGAGATGTCCAAGATTTACATAGGTCCTAAAGAGACCATTTTCACAAATGGTTTATGTATGCAGTGAGCTGCCAGACGAAGTGGTGGAGAATAGTACAATTACAACATTTAAAACGTATCTGGATGGGGTCATGAATTGGAATGATTTAGAGGGATATGGTACAAATGCTGGAAAATGAAACTATGTTAATTTATGACATCTGGTTGGCAAGAAAGGGTCAGTTTCTGTGCTGTACATTTCTATGATTCATTGATCCTATTAAAAAAAATCTCTTTGTAATGTTATGTAACCTTCTTCACTTTCCACTATATAACTAAACTTGGTGTCATCTGTAAACTTGCTTGACATACATTGCATAATTCTCATCTAAGTCACTAATATAAATGACAACCAAAAGTGGATCCAATGCCAATCTCTGTGGAACGCCGCTGGTCACAGGCCTCCTGTCCAAAAGACAAAAATCTTCCACCATCCTCTGCCTCCTTCCAATAAGCTGAAACACACACACACACACGCATACACACATAGAAAGCGAGGCACAGTTCTGTCTTTAAGACAGAGATAGATGAGTTTTAATTGATAAGTGGATCAAGGTTACAGTGAGAAGGCAGGAGAATCTTTTTGAGAAACATGTTAGCCATGATTGAACAGCAAATCAGACTTGATGGAGCAAACAGTCTAATTTTGCACCAATTTCATACGCTCTATGGTTTACACTATGACAAATGTCTACTCAAGAGAAGCGTGGAGGCTGAATTTGATAAATACTCCCCTGAACAGAGTCAATGGGAATGTGGGATAGGTTTCAAGGGCTGAATTAACTATATATTTCCTATTGGTTGTGCCCTCGTTTTTGAAATGGGAGCTGACTTGCATTGAGGCTCATACACTTCTAAATTTCGAGTTTATACAATTTAAGATTGAAATAAGGATGTTCTTATCTCCTTCGGGTTGAGCTGTCTGTGGTATTCTCATCCCCAGGAAACAGTGAAGACTGGGCCAAACAGTCATCGAGTCCGAGAGATGTGCAGCCCGGAAGCAGATCTTTCGGTCCAACACACCCATGCTGACCACATATGCCAACTCAATCTGGTCCCACCTGCCATATCCCTCCAAACACTTCCTATTCATATTCCTATCCAGATGCCTTTTAACTGTTTCAATTGTACCAGCCTCCACCACTTCCTCTGGCAGATCATTCCATACCACCCTCTGCATGAATGAGTTGCCGTTAGGTCTCTTTTATATATGTCCCCTCTCACCCTAAACCTATGCCCTCTAGTTATGGACTCAATTACCTCAGGGAAAATACCTTGCCTATTTACCCTATCCATGCTCCATAGAGATTTTATAAACCTCTATAAGGTCACCTCTCAAAGACAATCGCTTACTTTAATGTGCAGTGACTACAGCAATTTTAAACACAACAGCCAAAAATGAAAATAATAATAGATATTATTGGTTCTGTTGTTAAGGGGACACATGTTTGTCAGGCTAATAGCAACTCTCCCGTCTCCTCAGTGTCTGAAGTTCAAAATTGGGCACATGACTGACATTGCAGGTGGTTCTATCGTTGCATCAGAAAGACAGCATTTTTCCCAATTTGACCGGATAACGATTCCCCCAAATGTTAGTCTATATTCTGTGCTCATATTTCAAACCCTCAGGGATCAGGATCATTGACAGAACGAACTCCACCTGGTCATCTGACAACAAGTAGTCGGAATGGAGGATCACTGGGATCAGAATCAAATCGACAACCAGCTACACAGTACATCAGGAGGCCATGCAACCTTTCTGAGCTGTTAAACAGGACCAGGAGAGCCCTGGCCCGCTACCAGGAAATACAGAGTCGAGATAATTACTTATTTTCAGGTTGAAAAGCTGTAAATAGTGGAATTCCTCAGCAATCAACGTGAGGTCAGCAACAGTTTACAATGATTTGGATGAAGGGGCTGAATGGTTTGGAGCTCAGTTTGCTCATACACCAGGATAGTCATTCAGCAAGATTTCATGTGGAAGCAGAACGTTTTCAATGGAATACAGATAGGGGAGGACAGTGAATAAATCTTCGCCAAAAAAAAGAAACAGTACAATGTGGGTGATGGGAATTTTCTGTTTGGGAAGAAGCATAAAACGACCGTAAATTATATAACTGGAGGCAGAATGCAGAACCGCGTGGTACAAAGGGATTCTTGTGTCCTGTCACATAAATCACACGAAGTTAGTCTGTACAGGCAGCACGTGATTGGAAAATTAAATGAAATGATACTTTTTCTTGAAAAGAGAATTGGGGCTGATCTTAAGGATGTTTTACTGCATCTGTACAGGCCCGTTGCTGAGACCACATCTGAGGTACTGTCTGTGGTTGTAATTCCCCTGAAGTGAAAAACAAATTGCTTTTGAAATTTTTCAAAGGTGTGTCTCTTTACTCGTCCTTGCGATGAAGGCATTGAATGATTAAACGATTCGGCCTGAGAATGAGAAATGTTCTTATTAACCATATAAGGTTTTGAGCTGGTGAATACCTGATGAATATTTTATCCTCTATGAGACAATAAGACTGGGAGCTATTTTAAGAATAAGATGCATTCATTGAAATGCAGATATTGTGAGGATATTACAAGTTGTATTATAAAAGTATACGGGAACATATAAACACATCTTCAAATCTCGTGGCGCTATTTGTTCCGGAAGAAGTGACTGGGTGTCCAGCAGCAACAGTGATGTACCTACACGGAGGAGGGAATGTGCTGGAGTCCTATAGTTCATACACTGTTCAAACAGACTTCATTTGGTCCAGTTTGGGGCCGGATATCGTTATTGTGTGATACAACTCAGAGCGGAAAAAAATTCATCCTTCCTGAGAAGGAACAGCCTGTCTTTCCCTCTCTCTCTCTGTGTTCCTCTTCCCAGCAATATGTGTGAGCTGAAAACTCCCCATTCATCTATACCACTCATGTAGAATTCCTGTCGAAGATTCACTGGAATCGCCCCACGGCCTGAAGTAAAGGCAATCCAGCTGAATCCACCTGTTCCAGGAAATGATCCTATTACCAGTGGCTTGTAAGAGCAAACGGCAATATAAGCTGAATGATATTTGGAACAATCACTTATGTTTCCTTTCGCCATGAGTTCAATTAATATTTGGGCACAGTTCTTTCAAGTTAACGTTCTGCAGGGTTTATATTTTTCTGTTTGTCATCAAATGTGTACACGTGTCAGTATTTTTAGAGAGGGAAACATAGGCGCACAGATTTGCAATCGTCAAACTGTTTGTCATTCATCTTTCCATCCTAGTTTGAGTAACTTTGTTTCAGTCATAGACTTGTTAATTTGAGCAGTTTAAAGAATCCTGCTTGACTTGTTCCTAATCCTCACACAGTCTGAGACCTATATTATTGATCATATCACCAACCCGGTAACATTAACATTTGCAATGAGCAGCGGAAGCATGGAATGAGGAAAGGGAATAATGCCCTGAACTATAGATCAGTGAGCCTGACGTCATTGGTGGGCACGTTGTTGGAGAGCATTGAGAGGGGCAGGATTTACATGTATTTGCAAATGTAACAACTGATGAAGGAGAGTTAACAACGCTTTGTGCATGGGAAATCATTTCGAACAAAGTTGATTGCATTCTGTGAAGAGGTGACAAAGAAGATTGGTGATGGCAGTATGGTAGATGCTGTCCATTTAGATTCAGCAAGGCATTCGACAGGATTTCCCCATTGCAGACAAGTTAGTAGGGTTGAGTCATACATAGATCCAAGATAAGCTAGCCAAATGACTACAAAATGAGAGTGAACTAGGAGACACAGGGCGGTAGAAGACTGTTTTTCAGACTGGAGGCCTATGACAAGTGTTGTGCCACAAGGAGACGTGCTGAATCCACTGCTTTTCATTATTTATAAAAATGATTTGAATGTGAATATTTGCCTGTTTATTATGTTACAGATTATCTCTCCTGATGGTACCATCATGCCAGGGTTCAGTCTGGTGAAACTCGTTTGCACTGTCTCGGTGACGTGGCGATCATTATTTCTGAAGTAGACTCAGTCTGTACATAATACCCCAAATTCTCTTTCAACAAAACACTACCATTGAGTAAGGTATATTTACTGTGGTACTCAAGACTTTTGCATGAAAGGCAATATATCATTTCCAGTTATAATTACTTTCTGTCGAAGCTGAATTATGTTAGTGACTTATAACCAAGGACATCCAGATCCTCTTCAACAACAGAACTTCCTAACATCTCACCATTTAATAAACTCAAAAGAAAATCATTTTATTTGTTGTTCCTATTCGATCACGTTGTACCTTGCGAACAGCTATTGCCCAAGCGAGGATCCTTCTGATATCCCATCAGCCTTCCACCCAGAGAAAACATGACACTCTTCATTTTGCCCATTATCCAATTTTTGATCCATTCTGTGTGTTCCACCCCTATCTACCCATGGACTCTAACATTCCCCACTCACCAGCATTCAGCCGTGGCAAACGTTTTCTGAAAAATCAAATCATCTACACCCACTGGTTGTCAATTTTCGATAACACAACGGGCAATCTCCACAACTACAGCAGGTCTATCAAGGATCCTGTCCCTTTCCTGAATCTAGGCTGACTCTACCAAATCTTATCATTATTTTCCAAGTGTCTGGTTGTCACATTCCTTCTCAAAGGTTACAAATCTTTTATCTCACAGCTGACATCAAGCTATTTAATTTTCTGGTTGCCCTCTCCGTCCTGTTTTAAATGTTTAGGTTTACAATAGCTGATTTCCAGTCTGCAGGATCCTTTCCAGAATCTCACCAGCTTTGATGAATAGTCAGTAATTCTTTCACTAGCTCTGTTGCCACTTCCTCAATACTCGGCGATGTAGCTCATCAGTTCCAGCAACATACCAATATTCAATTCGATTAGGTTTTCAAAGACATAGTCTTCATTTATTCTAATTTCGTGCATCCCCTCATTTTCACCAAGGATCCTGTTCCCTAGTATTTCTGGAAGTTAGTTTCTGCACCTTTTTCTGTGGAGGCAGAACCAATGTATTCCTCTCAGCAGGCAGGCGGCTTCGATCAGCTAGTGGGATATCGGAGGACTGCACTTCGGATATGTTACTCACTCCTGCCTGGAAATTTCCAGACTCAATCCAATCCACTTCATTGCGATGGATATGTCACCCACCTCTTGCCTGGAAAGTTCCAGAATCAATCCAGTTCCTTCATGGTGAGTGTCAGCACAGTCCTGGTGTGAGTGTGAAGGAGGGGACACAGCTCAGTGACCACTTCATTTCTTAAAGACGCTGGTTTCACATTTTATACTTGGGTTGGGTCCAGCTTAGACAAATGTTCCTGGAAATTCCTGGCAGGATCATGCAGTGCCCTGCCCTTCCCTGTGGACGGAACTTCCCTTCTGTGTAACCCCGACTCCATTTGTTTACCATGGATCCAGAACTCTTTGTAAATGCCGTGCTCATATCTCATCCAGAGTGGGTCACCATACCCTTGCGTCTCTCTGAATGGATGCAGCATCTGATAAAGCAAACTCGTGAAAAGCGTCCCCAGAACATCCCTTTATCTGTAATGACAGCAGCAAGTCAAATTTTCACACACATGGTGCACCAATTCCGTGTTGAAAATGTTTCTTTTCTTAGCAGAACAAAACAGTTACATCTCTGCACAGCCCTACTGTTACAATTCCCTTCTCCAAAAAAATCAGTTGACAATGTAACATTTCGTTTCTTTGCATCTCAGCAACTATAAGGGCGGCACCATTGTTGCCGATGGAGTTGATCATCACACTCAGGGAAAAAAGACAGAGGGAATATAACTCAATTTAAACAGAGACATATCTAAGTTGACATGATATTCAGGAATATGGGAAAAAGGGAAATTTTAGAATAAGCTCCTGTTATTTTCCTTCTGGTTCATCATCAGCAGTTCCCTATGTTTGTTTTTCATTTTTCTCTCTCTCTCTCTTTCTCGCTGGGCATTTCTACATCCTTTCAACTAACCTTCCCCTCGCACATCCGACCATCCCTATTAAAAATAACATTACTTCCCAGTTGCTTTCAGTTGTGATATAGGGTCACTAGATACGAAACTTTATCTGTTTTTCTCCTGACCATTTGTCAAGACAATATGGAGCCAACGTTTTTTGTCACACTTGTTTTCTTTACCAAAAGGCTTTCAGTGAAATAATAAAAGAAATCCTGATGGTTAATGGTTGCCCTCTGTAAAATGAGGTCTCATTCCGATTGTTGCCATTTGAATTTAAGTTCTATCATTGGTTCTGGTAGAATTTGAAACAATGCCTTCAGAGTCATAACACGGCTAGTGACATTATTATTCTGAAATGATTTCCCTATTATGAAATAACTGGAGAGACAAGAACAAGTTTGTGGTCAAAATATTTGTAACTGGAAAAGTGGTCAGAAAAGAACTGGAGCCGTAAAATTTGAAGTTAACAAGGGGGCAGATGATGGCTTACTCTGAAACAGCACTGAGGCAGAGCTGGAGACTGGGGATATTATAGTGGTGGTTGTAGGCAGCGTTGATAACAGAGAGAACATAGAGACATAAAACAGTTCAGGACAAAAGGAAAACTCAAGGGTCTGAACAGTCTTGTTCCTTTTTAAATGTTTATGAGTGAGGATTCGTAAATTGATAGAAATAAAGTGGAATTTGTGACTGAAACTGAAGATAACAGGTTATGTATTTGTTAAATATAAATAACAAAAATAGCAATAACCTTCACCATCGCTAATAGAATGGACAGAAATAGGCTTACCCGGAACACTAATAATAGCGAGTATAGGATAGTAACCTGCCTGAATAATCATCAGTACGCTCGTATCCTCAACTCTAAACATGCCCAATCCTGAGAAAGCAAGTATAGACCCAAGGATAAACTACTGTCCATTGTTGGAACATTCCAGTCTAATGCTCTCAGATTCTGAGTCATTGTTGGAATATTCCAGTCTGTTGTTCTCAGATTCTCTTCCTCTCCCTCTCCCTGTAACCCAATCATCTTGAGGATGACGCTGCCACTGATACTATGGAATAACAGGTTGAAGGAAACCCCTTAATTATAGAAGAGGGAAACCCTCCAATGACCCAGTTAGTATCAATGGAGTATCAATAGTATCAATCACAGTCAGTGTACAAACAGCTCATTTCACTTACAATCCTTATAAGTCACATTAATACTTGGTCTGGTTGGGATGTTGACATCGCTGACTATTGGTCTAATAGTATCATCTCCAATTGTAAAGTTAGAGGTGAGGCAGAGAGATGATGCTTTCTATTCACTAGCTCGATGATCCTACTATGTTTTGGCAGGGTGGAGTTGCTTGGCTCCCAGGGGCGGCTGTGTCTGGTAACCAGGCCTGTAGCATTCTTTCCTTTTATTTATTTATGTTTAACTTTGACATTTATCTTACCATCCTTTAACGGCTTAGGTGGGGCTAGGCAGTTTTGAGAGGCTCCTACAGTGCCACAAACAGTGTTCCATTCCTAGTGGTCCTTGCAGCTGCGGTCCGGTCCTGTGGAGTGACGATGAAGCTGTCACAGAACCAGGATTCTTCGTTTAACCTTTCCCCAGTTGTTGCTGGGGTATCAGCCGGATTGGAAGGCTGGAAATCTCTCCCAACTGCTACACTCTCTCTGATATTTCTCTCAGACTTGTCTTTTGATGTTCTTTCCTCCTGGATTGGAGAATTGCATGTCAGACAATCTGTTTCCTGAATTTGTTGTTTGAAATGTGTGTATTTACAGGATGTGACCATATTGGAACAATTATTGTTTAGTAGTTAAACAATCTATTATTTTGCTTTTTCGTGTGTTTTGTCGACAGTGTTTGAATGAATTGTGTTTTGCTTAATGTCGAATATTTTGACCAAACGAATTGCATCTGAAACACAGCACCCCACATTTATCTTTAAAATGAGAAAATATTCCGGTCAAGACTACCTTCATCATATAATTTGAGATGTGTCTGCTCAGTTCCATAACAAAAAGGACAGATAGTCACATCATAATTGGCTAATTACTTAATGAACAACATGTTGCAGAAACACCGGATTTGACAGCAGAATGCACCATGCTGGAAGAGTGATAGCTCTATCAGGAAATATATCGCATGGTTAATTCACCTCACAGATCCAGTCCTGACGAGATATCTGCTCAACATGGAGCATTGTGCAGACCAGGTTCAGTACAACCCAGCAATCAGTCCAGGATGGAATATTGTGAAGGTCTCTTCAGTTCACTATCTATCTGTCCAATACGTGGAGCAGTGCAGTACACACCAATGTATTGATTCAGAAACACTGACGAAACGTCCTGTCCAGCATGGGGTGATATGCAGCCCACACCAGTGTTTGCTCCATAGACATGGACAAGGATTCTGATCAATATGGGGAGCTGTGCAGTGAATGGATCAGTAAACCTGGAGCAGTTACTGTCAAAGCAGCTGCTTTCATCACCCCAGCACATTGCTCAGTAACACTGTGTTAGATCACTGCCAAGAGTGACGAAACATGCTGGAAGTGATAGAATGTGCAGCTCCTATCCATTTACAGCCCCATATGTCCATTGTGCCATGACAAGGGGGTGCTGTGGGTGTGAACGTCACCGTCAGAGAGAGATGGCGGGGGACTCAATTTAAATATCAACAAACAAAATAATTTTGGGGAAAAAAGGAAAAGGGATACTGAGAGACAATTTCATGGAAGATCACAGGATTCAGAATACTGAAATGAAGATATTTTGACAGCAGCCGGTAACGTTAGCCAGTATTCCCAGGAATGATGGGTGAATGGCATATTGGTGTGAGTTCGGATGATGGAGAGTTTTGGGTGAACATTTGTTCTTCAGTTTTGTAACTGGAGGTGAGTCAGCAGATTCTTCAACAATAAATTATCTCAGTGCCATTTTCATTGAGTGTGACCGAGGGATTATCTGTGCGAGGCTGAGTTAGTTTCCTGGTGCTATCTTATCGAACTCACCTCCTTAACTACCCACCCCACCCCACGGTATCCCTATCGTTCAATGCCAGCCTAATTCTCCCACCCTTCATGGCTGGAGGTAAATACCATCGCTTGGATGCCCCATGGATATTCTGTGATACCTGGCCCTGGTACCATCTTTGAAAGGCCAATTGGCATACGGGTTGAGTTTTCTCAGTTTGGAGCTGCCCTGCACAGTGGTGTGAGCTCACCACCCAGCTCCGTGCAAGATCTGCGGTCTGAAGAAATGTCCAACAATACAGGACAGGCATCAATAACCTTCTCCATTCTGCCAGCATAAGGGTCACTGTCTTCTCTCTGCTCCCGCACACTCATTGAAATCTGTTATAGCATCTACCCCCGAAGTAGGCTCATGCTCCAACACTCTCATTACTGCATGCAGCATCTTCTCTCTCTCTCTCTCTCTCTCTCTCTCTCTCTCTCACTCTCTCTCTTCACTTTACCCCTGCACTATAAACACTGTATATCTGTTATAGCACATACCCGAACAAGGCTCATGCTCCATCACTCTCACTGCTACACGCAGCGCCTTTCCTCTTTCTCTCTTACTCTCTCGACTTTCCAATACACTCACACGGTGATAGAATATTCTGGAGAATGCCGATTATGTGCTGTTCTAGAAAATGTTCCAAGCAATTTCCGTTTTCAGGAAAATGTCAATGCACCAGTATGTAACACATAAATGGAAGAAGTAGAGATTTATGTTATTCAAATCACATACAATTAAAATCCATCATAAGGCCAATTAAACCTTCAAATGTGCTCTAGCATATAATGAGATTGCGGCTTATTTGATGATTTTCTCAGCTCCATGTTGCAGGAACTTTCAGTTATTCAACCCCCTGGGTTCCTGTCACTGACCAGACGACACTCAGGCACTTTTACCCCAGTTTTCTTCAAGCGCCTGTTCAAGGGTTTTTTCCACGCGGACGGATAGTCCAAACAATATATGGCATCAGTTGTATATTTTTATGTAATGATAACCTCATTTTACACAGACTGACCACAATCTACACTTATTTTATGATTATAGGTAAGCAATAACAATTAGTATTCTGGTTATTTCACTTGTATCATTTTATTTAGCCAAATACAGCTTCTAAACACTTGTCTCATTATAAAATACAATTTTGAGCCGAGATCATTTTGATCCTCAGCCGTTATATTGAAAGTTATCTGAATTGTACATTTTCCCCTTGTTTTGAAAGTTTCTATTGTCCTTTGTCTGTAGCTGTTTCTGTCTGTAACAGTTACACCGTCTCCCACTTATTTAGCTGGACGGCTGGTTTGTGATGCAGAGGGAGGACACCAGCGCAGGTGCAATTCCCTACACTGACAGAGGTTCACATAAAGAGACGCTCTCTCAACCTCACCCCAACACCTTAGGTGTGCTGACCCTCAGATTAAACCACCACGAGTGGTCTCTCTCGCATGACAGAGCAGTCCATGGTCCTTTGAAACTCTATTCTATCACTTTTGCATTTATGTTTTGTATCTACGTTACTATTTGTGTTGTATTATGTTCCTGGGTGTTTTGGATCAGTGTCATTTTGTACTACTGCCAGCATTTCCCCCACACTGCATATTCCTGCCCCATAATCCTTGACTGCATTGTTATCTACCAACCTTCTGTCTGTGCCTCAAAAATATTCAATATCTCTGCTTCCAATGCTCTGTGGGAAGAGATTTCCAAAGTCACACAGCACTAAGAAAATAATAAATAACCTCATCTGGATTTGAGGTTGTTTTGTTTTGTCTGCTTACCTGAGCAAAGATATAATTAAGTTGGAAGCGGTTCAGAGATATTTCACTTCACGTATTCCAAGGGATGAAGGGCTTATATTATAGAGGTTTTAATAGATTATTCTTGGAATGAGTGGTGTTCTTATTAAAATATACAAGATCTTGAGGAGTATGGATCAGGTAGATACTCACTGGTTGTTTGTCTAGTCCAAACTTGTCATTGTCATAGAACGTCTACAGTGTGGAAGCAGGACATTCTGTCCATCGAGTCCACACAGGCCCACTGAACGGCATCCCACCCAGTCCTGTCCCCCTAACCTCACCATGTAATCCTACATTTTCCATGACTAAACCACCTAACTTACACATCTCTGAGCACTATGGGCAATTGAGCATGGCCAATTAACTCTAAACTGCACATCTTTTGATTGTGGGAGGAAACTGGATCACCAGGAGGAAACACAAGCAGACACAGGGAGAATTGAAGTTTGCAATTGAATTCAGCTCCTTGCTGGTATGAGGCAGCAGTGCTAACCATAGAGCCACCATGCTGCTCCGGTATTTCTATTAGTTGTATGTGGCTGACTAAAGAAATCTGCGTGACTTGTTCCTATCACTGAACCTGACCCAGTCTGAGACCTTTGTCCTCGGCCATATCACCAACCTGGTCACATTTAAATTTGTTGCGAAAAGTGGAGGAGTGGTACTAGAAAAGGTAACAGTGTCACACTCCAACCACAGTAAGAACCGGGGTGAGGAAAATTCATAAAGTCGGCGTTTATTCAAGTGGGAATTCTCTTTCCCAGAAGATTGTGATGGCTGAGTCTTTATATTATATCGTGGCTTCACCTGCTTTTCCATAGACAGATGAATCAGGGATAATGGTGCATGGAGAGAAAAGTGCAGCTGGGACCACAATGAGATGAAACATGACCTACTTTACTGCTGGAGTAGTGTCAAAGGGCCTATTGGCCCACTCATGCCCCTCAGCCCTATGTTCTGATGTTCCATTCAGCCCTTCGGATCTGCAGATCAAGGTCACTCCGATGGTTCGGCCTTATTTCGAAAATGTACTTCTCGATTCCAGGCTTGCTCAACTCCACTTTCCTGCTGCCCCCTCGTATGTCTCAACTCGCTTATGTGTCCAAAAACAATCCACCCCCTCTGTAAATACATTCAATGACCTAGCTTCCACAACTCTCTGGGATCGGGAATGGCAGACATTCACTATCTTCTGAAACATGACATTTCTTTACATCTCAGTTTGAAATCGATATCCCTTATTCTGTATCAATGTCCCGGGTTAAGACACTCTGCCCAGGTGTGGAATCACATTCTCAACAAATACCTTGTCAAGCCCCCTCTGTACCTTGCCCATTTCAGTAATGTCACGCTCATTCACTTCAAGCACAATGAATAATTGCCTCACCATTTTAGATGTACTCAATAATTGAATCTTTTCATCCTAGAAAGCCGCTTAATGTGCCAATCTAGTTACTTTCTGCAACAGCATGCTGACTTTATGTTTAATGCACAGGAATACTCCAATCCCTTTGAACTCTTCCTTTGTTGGGACTTCTCTTCATCAAATAACAGCCTGCCTTTTCGTTGTCAGTGTCATCCTCAAATTCGGACGAGTATTGCACTATGCACCCTCCCTCAGACTTTCACGAAAATAACTGAAGCCATTCGACTGATATTGGTGCTACACCAGAAGACATGTCTTCATCATAAAGATCGATGAACGCTGACTCTCCAATTTCTATGTGATAACCATCCATCATCCCATGCTAATGTATTATCCATCATACTATGAAGTTGTGTCTGGTGGAAGAGCCATTACTTTGTGATACCTTGTGGAAAATCTCTGGAAAGCCTCATGTCTACCAGTTCCCCTTTATCAAGGCCGCTTGGTACATTCTCAGGGATCTCCAAAAAACTGCATGATTTTTACAAGGCAAAATATAGTTTCCCTTTCATAAAACCATGCTGACTCTACCTGAAGCTTTTCTAAATGACCTGTAATTCCTTCCTTAATAACATACAGTCGCAGATTCTCAGCAATAATAGTTAGGCTAAATGGTTCCTGCTTTCTGTCTCGCTTTATCCTTGAAAACAGGCACCATATTGGAGCTTCACGAGTTTTGCTGGAACACTTCAGTAATCCAGAGAGTTATGGAATATTTCACACAGTGGCACCAGTCACTCTGTAACCACTTCTTTTAAAGCCAATTATGAATTACTGCTGACCTGCCTATCCTTAGTCTTATATGTTATAACAAAAACTTGTAACTTTTGTTAGAGACAGTTCGAGAACCCTCCTATTACCATTTTCTTGATGATTTTGAAATACTACAGTACTTTCTCCTGTGAGGATTGATGTCAAATTCTTTGTATTATTATCTACCTGTTCCCTGTAGCCACTTCCCCAGTCACACCCTCCGAATGTCCTCAATAGACTTTCCTGACTTTCTTTCTAACAAAAGTCACGCACTCATCTTCAACTTTTTATATACACTGAGAAAAACTTGTGATGCTTGTTTTTATATTTCTTGCCAATTTATTTACATCATATCTTTTCATCCCTTTTCCGTCTATTTCTTACTTTTCCCCTCGCTTTCTCGATTCATACAGTCATATTGTGCACACACATTTCATTCAAACTGTCCATGCTGACCAGGTTTTTCACCTTAAACTAGTTTCATCTGATTGCATTTGGTCTGCATGCTTCTAAACGCTTCCCATTCATATGTTTGTCCAAATATCTTTTCAGTGTCGTCGCTGTACTTGAATCTATCAGCGCATCTGACAGCTCATTCCATACACACACCTCCTCTGCGTGAAAAAGTTGCCATTTTGTCCCTGTGAAATCATCCCCTTTTCACCTTAGAGCTGTATCCTATATGGTTGGTCTCCCCGGTAGTGTGGAAAAAAACATTGGCAGTTCGCCCTATCCATGCCTCCTATGATTTTATTAACTTCCAGAATGCCACCTCTCAACGTCCTACATTCCATTTGATACTAACTTCAAAAACAAGCATTCACTAATAAGCACTTCAAATTTGAAACAATATTCAAAAAATGACAGGTAAACAACACTCGGCCCAAATTTCATGCGGTGATTTGTTTTTCTCTATGTTACAGTACTAAGGCAGTATGAAACTCTTAGTAGTGCCAATAAGACGTTAAGAAAATAAATTCCTTTGTCTGAAGGGGATGATGATCTCTCCAGTGAAAAGGTTTCTCTGGCCAGAGCTATGTCAGTAAGGGAATTGTTATGCCACACTGTCAGCGTGCAGTTGCATTTAGTACAGTGAGATGAAGTCTGAGAATACTGTTTGAAGTTTGTATTATTCAGTGCAAAGGGGAAGAGGCTTTTAGAATAAAGTTTACTCCAAGAAGGAAACTTTCCGGAGTGAGATGTGAGTGGGAGGGGTAAAACAGCATGAATGGAGAGGCCGAACCAGACTGCCACCAGAGGCAATGAGGCAGCACAAACGGAGCTGCAGGGGAAGTAGACTTGGTCAAAGAACTTAAGTGGCAGAGGGTAGGGACCATAATATGAGAGAATGTGCTCTGCAATTGGAGAGCGAGAGCCTGCAATCAGGAAGGGGAGACAAGCAGGGAAGAGGATGAAGCAGCAATGGCAGAGGTTTCAAGATGTAATTTAGGAAGCACAATTGAAATTCATGCCTCGCATATGATTCTGGTTCCTGAAATAAATGTCCTAAATCTGGGCTCGTTAATTTGTGATTGAATAGTATGCTTGACAGACTTTGTGAACCACGGGTGGTTCACCTTCTTTCGAGTCCTTCTTTTTGAACAGAAACATAATTTCTGAGTAGCATGGGATATCTGCTTGAATGTCTGCCCATGCATACCCACTGACCTTCCCCTGGGTGTAATCCCACATCATGACTCAGGCCAGATGTGAGACAGAAATCCTCAATTTAGATATAAATTGGACATATGATCAGCGGAGACTGACTCAGTCACACCTCACAGGTGAAGCAGCATTTCACTTGTGCTCTTTCAATCCAGTCTCCTGTCATTGCTGCTCACAATGGCAGTCTCCTTTGCACTGGTTAGACCAAACAGAGACTGCACTCAGGAATATTCCCACTCTTTCCGGAGAAATAACCCTGACCTTCGCAACGCTTCGCATTTCATTAACCTTCCTTGCTCTCATGCTGACATTTCGGTCCTGAGCTGCTGCAATGTTCCAATGGAGCACAACCCAAGCTCGAGAAACACCTTTATAGGAAGGATGTGGAGGCATTGGAACGAGTGCAGAGGAGGTTTACCAGGATGTTGCCTGGCATGGTAGGAAGATCGTAATGGGGAAAGGCTGAGGCACTTGGGGCTGTCCTCATTGGAGAAAAGAAGGTTTAGGGGAGATTTGATAGAGGTGTACAAGATGATTAGGGGTTTAGATAGGGTTGACACTGAGAACCTTTTTCTGTTAATGGAGTCAGCTCTTACTAGGGGACACAGCTTTAAATTAAGGGGTGGTAGGTATAGGACAAATGTTAGAGGTAGATTCTTTACTCAGCGGGTTGTGAGTGCATGGAATGCCCTGCCAGTAGCAGTGGTGAACTCTCCCTCTTTATGGTCATTTAAGCGGGCATTGGATAAGCATATGGAGGTTATTGGGCTAGTGTAGGTTAGGTAGATTTTGGTCGGTGCAACATCGAGGGCCGAAGGGCCTGTACTGCGCTGTATTTTTCTATGTTCTATGTTCTATGTTCTACCTCACTGTACGGATTGTACGTTACAGCCCGTAGGAGTTAACATTCATTTCCATAACTTCACAGTCTGAACCCATTATGGCTGTTCTCCATTATTCATAAATTCTGCTTCTTGGCTTCCCTATGAACTTGTCTACGTCTTGTTTATACTGCAGAGTAGAGTGAAGGCATTTCTCCCATTCACACCTAAATATGCATCCAATTTACATCTGCTTCTCTTTCAACACATTCAAAAGCCCCTCCTCTGTGACATTGCACCTCCACATGCTCTGTTTCCCATCATCCCTCGTCCACTTTTGTCTAGGGATTAAATACTGAACAATGGTCAAGCTGGACTTGAAACACGGTCTCTGTTTCTCTATCTTCACAGATGCTGCCAGAAAGGCTGAGTTTCTCCAGCAATTTCTGGTTTCGAACAGCTTAAAAGACGTGTATCAAAACTGCTCAAACTCTCTGTTCAATTCGGAGCACCATACACTGGGAAGTGAACAATAACGCAAGATGTACAATTCATTGGTTCTGAAATTATACAAGATTGGCATCATTGATACTACAAAGTTCTTAATCAAGGCCATGGAGAGAAACAGAGAGAAACACTTACAATGTTAAAACCAAAAGTTGCACGACTGGACGGAAAAGATTCAGATGGTAAGGTTCCCCATGGTAGGCTCATTCAGGAGGGATGGGATTCAGTGGAACATAGCTGTCTAGATACAGAATTGGCTGCCCAACAGCAGACAGCGAGTGGTAGTAGAAGGAAAATATTCTGCCGGGAAGTCTGTGGTGAGTGGTGTTCCACAGGGCTCTGTCCTTGGACCTCTATTGTTTGTAATTTTTATTAATGTCTTGGATGATGGGATTGAAGGATGGGTCGGCAAGTTTGCAGATGACACTAAGGTTGGAGGTGTCGTTGACAAGGCTGTTGTAGGCTGCAACGGGACATTGACAGGATGCAGAGATGGTCTGATGGGTGACAGATGGAGTTCAACCTGGTTAAATGCGAGGTGATGCATTTTGGAAGGTCGAATTTGAAAGCTGAGTACAGGATTAAGGACAGGATTCTTGTCAGTGTGAAGGAACAGAGGGATTTGGGGTGCAGATACATAGATGCCATAAAATGGTGACCTAAGTGGACAGGGTTGTTGAGAAAGCATATGGCGTTTTGGCTTTCATTAACAGGGGGATTCAGTTTAAGAGTCGTGAGATCTTGTTGCAGCTCTATAAAACTTTTGATTAGACCGCACTTGGAATACTGTGTCCAGTTCTGGTCGCCCTATTATAGGAAAGATGTGGATGCTTTGGAGAGGGTTTAGAGGAGGTTTACCAAGATGCTGCCTGGAATGGAGAGCTTATCTTACGAACAGATTTTGACTGAGCTCGGACTCTTTTCATTGGAAAAAAGAAGGAAGAGAGGGGATCTAATCGAGGTGTACAAGATAATGAGAGGCATAGATAGAGTTGATAGCCAGAGGTGACCAACACGAGGGGTCATAGCTTTAATCTGGTTGGAGGAAAGTATAGAGGGGATGTCAGAGGCGGGTTCTTTACACAGAGAGTTGTGCGAGTATGGAATGCGTTGCCAGCAGCAGTTGTGGAAGCAAGGTCATTGGGGACATTTAAGAGACTGCTGGGCATGCATATGGTCACAGAAATTTGAGCGTGCATACATGTGGATCAGTGGTCAGCACAACATCGTGGGATGAAGGGCATGTTCTGTGCTGTACTGTTCTATGTTCTATGAATATCAGAATTGGAATCGTTACAGTGTGGAAACAGGCCCTTCGGCCCAACAAGTCCACACCGATCCTGTGAAGACTAAACCAACCAAACCCATTCACCTATACTTTATTTACCCCGGACTAATGGTCCTAACCTGCACATTCCTGAACACTATCAGCAGTTTAGCAAGGCCAATAACCTGCACATTTTTGGATTGTGGGAGGGAACCGGAGCACGTGGAAAAAAACTCACACTGACATGTGCAAGACAGTTGCCAGAGGATGGAATCGGACCAAGGTCCCCACCACTGTGAGGCAGGAACGGTAACTACTGAACCACGGTGCTGCCCCACGGAAAATATTTCGAGGTTTTCAGAAACATGACAAGTAAGTGTTGTGACACCATGGACAGAGACTCAGAGAAATGAGAATATTAAATTTGAAGTATTACGACATCAGTAAACAGGGCAGGTCACTGGATGATTGATGAATGGGTCTCGGTGTGAACTGGGGGACAGACAACTGAATTGCGTTTCAGAAATTGCAGCTCAAATCTGGAAATTCATGTGGTACTGTAGATCACAGCTGGACAGTGGGACAATTGTATTCAGTTACAATCTGGAACGTTTTGCCCAGTCTAATCTTTCAGTCTATTATTCCCATTATCAGATCGATGTTTAATTGACGATTGTGGGTGAATATACCAGAGTCAGAACCATACATACCTAAAACTGATGATAATCCATTTAAAGCTATCACACTGATTACTGTACTTACATTCCAAACAGCAGGACTAATATCTGATAGAGAGGGAAACATGATTACAAAGCAAACAGATCAGATTGAAGCTCTGTAGTCCTGCTGCATCCATTCAGAAATGGAGTTGAACCATGGAACAAGTGACGAAAGAAAAGGACTCCACAAATATTATTTGAAAACAATGTTCATTGGGATTAGGGCATCGCTGACCAGGTCAGCATTTATTGCCAAAAGTACTGTTCAGAGTCAATGACATTGCTGTATTTCTGGAGTTACATGTGGGCTGGAGCAGGTATGGATGGCAGTTTTTTCCCTAAAGGACATCTGTGAAACAAATCGGTTTATCCCACAATCGGCAATTGATTCATGATCATCGTTAAACTCTTAATCCCAAACATTTATTAGATTTTAAATCCTTCATGAACAGGAATCGAACTCAGGTCACCAGAATATTACTGGGGATGTCAGCAGCAACACCACTTGGCTATTGCTTTACCATTCCGCGAAAAAAAATTGAACCTTCCTGCATATCAGTGTAAAAGACAAGAGTGCAGTGTATACGCCATCCTCAGCCAGAAGTGTTACTTGGATGATCCCCACAGAATCGCAGATGCCAGACTTCAAACACTTCGATTCGCTGCACGTAACATGGAGAAACAGCTTAACATAGTAGATGCGACAAAGGGAATGGGCCCTGACCCCATTTCTGCAATAGAACTGAAGACTTGTGCTGCACAACAAGCTATGTCTCTCTGGAAGCTGTTTCATTCCAGCTCCAAATCTGATATCTCCCTGGCAATGCTGAAAATTACATATAACTGTCCCATCCCCTAAGAGGAGAATAATTACAATCTGACCAATTACCACCCCCTCAGTCCCATCACGATAATCAAATTAGTAAGAATTCTTTGACAGAGCTGTCGATCAGCACAGAAATAACGTGCACAGTGCTGTGTCCGATAGGTCCCCATGTGGAGACGGTGTTGCTGTGGAAACGTCACTGTATTACTAATCCAGACCAGAATAATGCTCTGGCAGCTGGTGGAAGTTAGAAACAATTAAGAAAATATCGAGATCTAAAATCTGTTGCCAGTAATATTGACCTTGAAGCGCATGTCCATTGTAAATTTCCTTCCCCAATGTACATTCAGGAAGTGAACCTCCTGTGTTTTCCTGGTCCAGCCAAAAAGTGACTCCAGACACACAGACATGTGGTAAACTCTTCAATGATCTCTGAAGCGGCCTTGCAAGGCCGTTATATCAAACTTCTCCGAGGTATTAAAGGATAAAAATGAGATAACATCCAGCACCAGCCTCTGGATCGGAAAAGGGAATAGGAAGCACAGTCTGTTCACACTGCAGAGACCTCCTTCCTTACATCTGAGAGCTTATGACAACATTAACAGAGCTTTCCCACAGAAACATCGCGAAATGAGTAGGCCTTTCAACACATTGAGCCTGCCCCACTCTAGGCTTTGGCCAAACAACTCTTCAATTAACTTTTCCCTACCATTATATACTGTATATTCTTTGAAGTGTTCATATATCAGAAAAATATGAAGTAGGAACTTTGGTCAGTCAATTTTGATCTCCCATTCAATACAAAAATGGCTGATCCTGTATCTCCACACAAACCTCCTGCTATAACGTCACCCCTTTAGTGTCTAGATATCCTTTTTCATATTCAGTTCCTTTGACTCCACGGTCTTATGTGGGACAGAATTCCCCACGTTTACCAGTCTGCGAGTGCAGACATTTATTCTCACCTCAATGTAGAGTGGCTTGTCTGTACCTAATACTGTGACCCTTTTTATAGACAACCCAACCAGTGGAATTCACATTCCTGCTGACAATCTGTTTCACCCTGTCAGAGTATTATATATTTCACTGAGATCACCACCCATTTTCCTAAACTCCATGGAATACAGGCCCAGTCAACTCAAACTCTGCTCCCAGAACAAACCTGTCATCCCAGAGATCAGTCT
The DNA here is from genome assembly GCF_020745735.1 of Hemiscyllium ocellatum. Classification (NCBI taxonomy): domain Eukaryota; kingdom Metazoa; phylum Chordata; class Chondrichthyes; order Orectolobiformes; family Hemiscylliidae; genus Hemiscyllium; species Hemiscyllium ocellatum. Next base: position 41,655 of record NW_026869091.1, on the reverse strand, counting down.
GGTCATCCTTCACTGCTCTCCCTCAATGTCAGGTTTGTGCTTTATTAGGTAAGGAGACCAATACTGCCCACAATACTGCACCATGTTCGAGATGGGAGCTCACCAAGGGCCCGTGTAGCTGCAGTAAGACGCACCTGGAGTCAAACACCCCGGAAATGAAGGTCAACACATTATTTATTTTCCTATCTGTTTTCTGTTGCAGCAGTATTGCTTTCTGTGACTGGTGCACAAGGCGATCGAGATCTTTTTCAATATACAGCTCCCCACTTGGTGGGTTTATGTATACTGGTCAGTGTGCCAATATCAATCCCAGTATTGACTTCTCGCTTAAGAACTCACTGCCCTGCATGGGCCTTCCAGTTTGGCGAAGAAGTCAACAAAAGTATACACATAAGTATCTTCATGCAGCAACTTTTCTAAATTATTTCCTTTTGGAATGCTAGCCTCTTTGCCTATTTTTCCAATCAAAATGCTCAATGTTACGTCTATCCACATTGTTCTTCATCTGCCACGTATTTTACCATTTCATCCACTTGTCTCAATAATCTTGAATATTTTTTATATCCTCCTCACCCACTCACAATCTCAGTTTGATACCGTCAGCAGATTTGGAAAGATTACATTTAATGTACATGAACAAATGTTTGATCTGTTTTCTGAATAGATGGGGCCGAAACAGCAATTCCTGGATTATCCCGCTAGTCATTGCTTTCTACTGCAAAATATCTGGAACGGTTTATGCTGATTCTCTTTTTCCTGTCAGCTCTCCAATTCTCAACCCATGCCAGTATATTAGATCTACCTGTTACACACTGTTATGGGCCTGGACAGACCTCCTCAAATCATTTGAAGGAAGTAGCACAGACCCAAAGTTTGCTCGTGGACTTAAGGAAGTGTAAGGCGGATATTCCAGGAGTGATGCTGCTGGTCAAATCACTTAGTTTTAAACAAATCAGAAATTCTTTACAAGATTACTGAGTGAGACACAAACAGAAGCGGATACAATACAGCATAACTTAACCTATCCGAAAACCCAACAGATTATGCCAACTTAATGAAGGTGTTCCAAGCACTTGATATTCCCCATAAACACCCCATAGAAAAACCGAAAGGAAAAAAATAATTAAACCCAGTTTCTTACGGGGGAAATATCAGAGAGAGGGAGGAAAAACATGGACCTGCTTCTTTGGGTCCGGGAGCTTCACAACTGGCTGCCTGCTTGACGTAAACAGCCAGACTGCGGAAAATCAGACCAAATAAACCAAAGAAGAGGTGCTGAACTCGGATAACTGGCCACTCCCCTTTCATAAGAACAGAAGAACAGAAGGATTTGGAACAGGAATAGGCCGCCTGGTCCTCTGACATTCAATAAGATCAGGACTGATCTACTCGTGGTCTCTGACCTACTTCCCGCGCTCTCACCGTATTCCTTATTTACTTTATTGTTCAAAAAGTGTCTACCTTAGTTTTAAAAACGTTTACTGAAGTAGTATCAACTACGTAACTGGGCAGGGAATGCCAGAGTTTACAAACCTCTGGGTGAAAAGTTCCCTCTCAATTCAATCATAAATTTACTGCCTCTAAGATTGAGGCCATTCCCTCTTGTCCTAGGTTCACTTGCCAGTGTAAACATCCTCTCTACTTCTATCTTATATATTCACTGCTTCATATTTATATGTTTCTATGAGGTCATCCCCTCATTCTTCTAAATTCCAATGAATACAGTTCCAGTCTACAAAGTAACACTTCATAAGCCAACCTCTTCACCTCTGGAATCACCCGAATAAACCACCTCTGCACCCCCTGCAGTGCCAGTATACTCTTCCTGAAGTAAGGAGACCAAAACTGCATACAGTACTCCAGGTGTGGCCTTACCAGCTCCCTGGACAGCTGCAACATAACCTCCCTGCTTACAACCTCAATCCGTTTTGCAATGAAGGGCAACGTTCCATTTGCTTTCCTCAGTAATTGCTGTACCTGCAGACCAACCTTCTGTGATTCATGCGCATGGACACGCAGGTCCATCTGTACATCAGCATGCTGCAACGTTTTAACATTCAAGTAATAATCCTTTTTACTGGCACTCCCAACAAAATGGATGATATCACATTTATTTGCATTGTATTCCATCTCCCAGATCTTTACCCACTCACTCAAAGTATCTATGTTCATCCACGTGGTCTCACAGTCCTCTGCATGCTTTGCTGTGAAACGTATCTTCGTGTCATCTGAAAACATTGACAAACTACACGTTCTCCCCAACTCCAAATCATCTGTATAAATTGTGAATAATTGTGGCCTCAACACCGATCCCTGAGGCACACCACTAGGTATTGATTGCCAGCCAGAATATCACTCCCTTACACTTACAATTTGCTTCCTGTTAGTCCAGCAATCCTCTATGCTGATAATTTATCCGTAACGTCATGCACCTTTTTGTTATGCAGCAGCTTCTTGTGTGGCAACTTTTTGAAGACCTTTTGGAAATCTAGGTACACCATAGCCACTGGGGTCTCGTTGTCCACCTTGCTCGTATTGTCTCCATAGATTTCCAAAAGACTTGTTAAACATGACATATTCTTCATGAACCCATGCTGCGTCTGTGCAACGGGACGATTTCTATCGAAATGCTTTGCTATTTCTTCCTTGATAATTCACTCAAGCAGTTTCCCCACTACACAGGAAAAGCTAACTGGTCTATAATTCCCCATATTTTGTTTACCTCCTTTTTAAAACAGGGGCGTCACATTTGCTGTTTTCCAATCTGCTGGGAATACCCTGGAGTTCAGCAAATTTTAACAAATTGCCACAGTTGCATTTACTATTTCTCCCGCTATCTCTTCTAGAACTCTGGAATGTATTCCATCACGGCCAGGAGACTTGCCTACCCTCAGCTCCGTTAGCTTGTGCAACACGATCTCTTCCATAATAATGATTGTTTCCAAGGTCCTCACCGACCTCCGTCTCTTTGGCAATTACTAGCAATTACTATGATGACAGAAACAAAACACCTGTTCAATGTCTCGGCCATTTCGTCATATCCTATGACTAAATGACCATTCCCATCCTCTGAAGGACCAACATTTACATGAGTCATTTTTTTAAATTTTATATATTTATGGTATATACCATCATCTATCGATCTTTATATTCTGTACTTGTTTTTTTCTTCTTCTCGTGTTCTATCATACTTTTCTTTATAGCTCATTTTGTGGCTTTCTGTTGACCTTTAATGTTTTCCCCAATCTATTAGGTTTCTGCTGTTCTTGGCCACGTCGCATTCCTTTTCTTTCAATTTGATAGCGTCCCTCATTTCCTTAGACACAATTGACAGATTACCCATTTTCTTAGAGTCTTTCCTTTTCACTGGAATATACTTTTGCCACGGAAATTAAAAATCTCCTTTGAAAATTCTCCATTGCTTGTCAACTCTCCCTTCATGAAGTATTTGTTTTGAGGCGTCTTTAGCCAACTCCTCCCTCATTCTATTGTAGTCTCCCTTGCTGAAGCACAGCAACCTGTTATTGGATTTTATCTTCACACTCTCCATCTGCATTCTAAATTCAACCATACTGTGATCACTCCTTCAGTATTATGTGAATTATTTATTCCTGTCTCATTGTACATGACCAGACCTACGATACCTTGCTCCTCATTATGCGTGCTTTTATTTTAGACTTGATAGCATCCCCAAGTAGTCAAACCCAGACTTTGTGGATCCGCTGCTTTTCAGACATCCATGTAAAATAAAACAAGAATGGAATAAACTTGTTAAAGGAGTAGCATTGTCACAACACTAGAGTTGGGACTTCATCAAAAGTGTTTCTGATAATCCAAATTCAGTGCATCTATTGCTGCGCCATAATTTATTTCCCAATCAATTTCTCAAATATGATTGGCCTTTAATAAATCGGCAATGACTTTATCTGTGTTCATTACTTTTACATTAATGTAATTTTCTAAGTTTCCTGAAAATGCGTCCTTTCTAATAGACTCTTGTATTGTCCTGATTGCATTTTTTGCTGCTAAGCAGACTCTGTTCCCCTGCCTCCATCAGAAATACTGGGGTTACATTTCCTGCTGTCAAATCTGTAAATTCAGTTCCAGAATGATCAAGCATTTGGAAGCGGATCAACAGAGTATTCATTGTTACCTTAGCCACCTCCCTTAGTGATCTTCTGTAACATTTCACCTTGGTATACTGTATGTTGAGAAGATTTTACATTTCACTCTTCTTAATGTACGCATCACAAACCCATCATTTTTTGCCTTAGGCTGCTCAGTGTTTGATCTTCACAGCCATTCAATCACAGAACCAATCTCTGTACACTCAGAAATGCAGTACAATCTGCATTAGTCCTACTTTCATACATCAGGCCCATAGACGTGAGTGTTTTGACACTTCAAGTGCTTGTCCACGTTGCTTTTAACGGCTGTGCGATGACCCAAAACAACTGCCCTCTCAAAAATGCATTCCAGACGCCAACATCCTCTGGGTGAAAAACTATTCTGAAATCCTCTCTAAACCTCAAACCCTTCACTTTAAAAGTGTGCTCATTTGGTCTTGACGCTCTGACTTACAGGAACCGCTGCTGTCTATCTACCCTGTCCATGCCCTTCGTAATCTCTCTCTTCTGAATCACGTTCCCCTCAGTCTTCTCTGCTCCAAAGTAACCAACCCGAGCTTATCCAGCCTCTCTCCATAGCGGATATGCTCCATTCCAGAGAACATCTTGTTGAATCTCCTCTGCGCCACTTTCAGTGCAATCACATCTTTCCTGTAATGTGGATCCCTGAACTGCACACAGTATTCAATTTTGGCCTAACCAAAGTTCTATATAGCTCTTGTAATCTATGCATCGATTAGTAAAGGCTATGCATGCTGTCTCCAATTACTTCTTAACTAATCTATTACCCAGCTCCGTCACATTCAGGGATGCGTGGAGAAGCACCCTCTGAACCTTCGAGTCTGCTGCTATTTATTGGGTCCTTCTCTGTCTGGTTCTTTCCTTCAAAGTGCATCACCTCATATTTATCAGGATTATATTGCATCTGCCATTGATCTGCCCATCTGACCATTACATCTGTATCTTCCTGTAACGCAATACCTTCCTCCTCACTGCCAACCACCCGAGGAATCTATGTGTCAGACACAAACTTAATTATTACATTCACCCAATGCCCCTTCAGTTCACATCTATATAATTTATGAATACCACAAATAATAAGGGACACAGCACTGACACACAAAAGATCTTCGACAACCACCTATTTTCTGCAATAGTTTCTTGAACACTGATCTGATACTCAGTGGTCTGTAGTTCCTTGGTTAATCTCTCCAGCCCTTCCCATAAAGAGTGTTCTCCAGTCCTCGGAATCATACCTGTGACCAGATTGTATTTAAAAATTTTCATCAGTGCCTTTCATCCCTTGAGTAAAACAGCAGCCTGAGATGTAACTAAGCTGAAACTAGGGACGTGTCCAATTTTATACCAGTCAAAACTATCAAGCCCTGTACAAATCTTACATCAATCTGCTCAAGAGCTTCTCAGTCCATCTTCTCGAATTCTGTCTCTGCATCATCGTTCTCCCAAGTAAAACAGACATGAAGCTCTCATATATCAATCCATCAATGTTCACCAGATTCACAAACAGATTCCCGCCTTGATCTCAGGCCAAATTTCATCGGCAGAAAACCTTGCTATCTGAGGGATTCATCTGGAGTATGTCCATTCAGTATATTGGATCACGATATTTTATTTAGATCAAGACATCAAAATTGTATACAGTGCTCCAGGTACAGTCTCACCAGCACTCTGTGTAACTAGTGCAGAATGTTTTTACTGCTAGTCGGAGCAAATTACTGCAGAAGCTGTAATCTGTACTGAAACTAACACATGCTAGACATCACAGTGAGTTAGACAGCATCCGTAAAGAGAGAGCAAGTTAACAGCATACTTTGCTGAACTATCTGCCCAACATGGAGAGTTGTGTAGACTATTTCAGTGTATTGCTCGGTAAGCTAAACTATCTACCCAGCATTGGGAACTGTGCAGACTGTGCCAGTGTATTGCTCAGGAAACTGAATCATCTGCCCAGCATGGGGAGCTGTGCAGACTATGTCAGTGTATTGCTCAGTAAGCTAAACTATCTACCCAGCATAGGGAGCTGTGCAGAGCGTACAAGTGTATTGCTCAGTAAGGTGGGCTATCTGCCCGGCATCAGGCGCTGTACAGACCATGTCAGTGCTTTGCTCAGTAAACCGGACTATCTGTCCTGCATCGAGAGCAATGCAGACTGTGCCAATGAATTGCTCAGTAAAGCAGACTATCTGCCCAGCCGGGGCATTTTTGTGTGATTTCAGTTACAAGCCACGGAGTATTGACTCAGATTTGTTTCTGCAGGATTGAAGCTGTGAGTGTCAGCAAAAGATGAATGCCATCTTTTAGGCTGTATTTCACAGCTCATGGTTCAAATAGCAGATGGGTTCAGCCAGTGTAACATATGCTGGTGTTGTCAACAGGTACAATTAGTAATGGGCAGGGTATGGTGTCAGGAATTGTTCATGGCCAAATGAATCACAACTTGTCATCTGTCTATTTCAGCCTCAGTATTGACCGGGGGTGGGATGTAGTCAGAGGAACGAAATGCAGTCTGTGACCAGAACAGAACATAGTGACATCAATGCTATCAATATTTAAACAGCAAGGGCAGTGATACAATGAATCATGTTTCACAGTTGAAACTGGACAGGTCAACATAGAGACGCTTGAGTGACAGTGCCAGACACAAGGTGGGAGAGAGTGAATTAACAAGTTCATTGCTGCAGTTCGTAGTGATTTGTAAAGTGAGTATCTGGACTTAGAGTCTCAGCAGGAACAATTGACTGTAAAACTGACCTTTCATTGATTCTAATATCAATGATATTAGAATCAATGAAAGGTCAGTTTTACAGTCAATCATGATTTATAAAATTAATGACTGAACATTGAGACTTACCAGGGACACCAACTAAAGCCAGGATTGGATAATAAAAATATTGAATAATGTAAAGTGCATATTTGATCCGCCTCGATAATGATATTCGATCATAATATGTAGAAAGAAACCAAAAATCCCAAGATAAACTCCTGTCCATTCTTGAGACATTCGAGCCTAATATTCTCAGATTCTGAATCATTGTTGGAACATTCCAGACACTTGTGCTCCGATTCTGATCGCTCCCCACTGCATCTCTTGAGCTGCCGACCCCTGTTAATGCTGTCGGTGGTGCTTCCACTCGTACTGTGTAATAGCACATTTAATGGAACCCATTTATCATTAAAACATGAAACCCCTCCACTGGGATAGTTACAATCCATGGAGACTGGCGGTAATCACAGTCACTGAACAAACAGGCTCAGTTAACCCCTTCCTTACGTCACTTTTGCTCAGGAACATTTACTCAGTCTGGGTGGAATATATGGGCGTTGCTTAGGGGTGGACCATAAATCTTTCAATCTTCTTATTCTTTCTTCCATATATGTGGGAGTAGTCAAGAACACTGCAGGGCTGTTTTATTACATATTGTTTATAAAGGGAGATAGTGGTAAACAAACAGGACAGCTGCATAAGGTGACTAGTGGGGACACTTACAGAGACCATAAACCAGTGTATACTATTTATTACCCATTGGCGTTGTGCAGTGCTGCTCCTTGTCACATCATTCAGAGCATTGAGACTACTGCTCAAGAACAGGAGAAGGTAATTCTGTCCCCATGTATCTGTTACAGAGGGACAGGAGGAGACCATTCAGCCTCTTGACCCTGTTACAGATGGACAGTGGGAGGTCATAAAGCCTCTTGGGTATGTTGCAGAGGGGGAGGAGGAGACTATTCAGCCTCTCGGGTCCGTTACAAATGTACAGGAGGAACCCATTCAGCCTCTTGATTCTGTTGCAGAGCGACACGAGGAGGCCATTCAGCCTATTGAGTCTGTTCCAGAGGGACAGGAGGAGGCCATTCTACTTTTTGAGCCTGTTATTCTGTAACCATCAGTTTTTAAATACTTATGGAGAAGAACAGTCCTGACATAAATTGTAAAGTTCTAAATTAAATCAGGCCAACTTTGAACGTTTTATATTGGCAATTTCAAAATCTACTTGGGAGAAGCTCTTAGCAGGAAAGTGGGAGGCCTTCACAAATGAGATTACAGAGTCTAGAGAGAGTTTATTTCGTTTCATGAGCAATGCAAGGCTGGTAGGTGTCGGGAATGCTCGATGGCGAGGGAATTGAGGTTCTGTTGAAGAAAAAGACAGAAGCATGTGAGATGTGTAGAAGGAATCGAGTGAATCCATCGAGGACAACCAGAGTTGTAGGATTATACTAAAGAGGGAAATCAGGAGGGTAAACTGGGGGCACAAAATATCTTTCGAAATAAGGGAAAGGACAATCCAAAGAGATTTTACAAATACATTGTGGTCAAAAGAGTAACTAGGGAGAGGGCATCGTTCATTAAAGATCAGCAAAGTGACCTATGTGTGTAGCTACAAGAGATTGGTAAGATATTAAATCAATATTTTGCATCAGTATTTACAGTGGAGTAGGATATGAAAGGTAGAGAACTTGGGAAACGAATGGTGATATCTTGCAAAGTGTCCATATTACAGAAAATTAGGAGCCAGCTATCTTAAAATGCATTACGGTGCTTAACTCCCTCTGACCTTATAAATGACTCTTGGATAGGCACTTGGAAGTTAGTACAATGAAGGGCACAAAGGTTAGTCTGATCTTAGAGTAGAAGAAACTGCCGGCACAACATCAACAGCTCAAGGGCCTGGACTGTGCTGCACTGTTCTGTGTTCTATGACCTGATCAGTTGTACCCCAGAATCTGATGGGACGTGAGGGAATCCATTGTTTGATATCTGGCTGAGATATTTTTATCATGGACAGACACAGGTAAGGTTATGCCACTGTTTAAAACAATTGGTAAGGAAAAGTGAGGAAACTATAGACCGGTGGGCCTGATGTCATTGGTCGGTAAGTTGTTGGAGGGGATTCTGAGGGATAGGATTTACCTGTGTTTGGAATGGTAAATTCCGATTAGCGATAGTCAACATGACTTTGTGTGTGGGAAATCTTTCTCACTAATTGGATTCAGTTTATTGAAGAAGTGACGAATAAGATTGATGAAGGCATAAACATAGAAATGTGGAATAGAATTAGGACTTTAATAAGGCATTCAAAACGTTTCCGCATGGTAAACTGTTAAGCATGGTTAGATCGCATGGAATACAGGGAGAGTTATAGATAATTCGCTCAAAGGTAAGAGATGAAGGTCATGCTGGTGCGGGATATTTTATTTGGACTGGAGGCCTATGACCAGCAGTGTACCACAAGGATCTAATGGATTTTGTCATTTATGTAAATGATTTGGATATGAATATTAGTAAGAATGGTTAGTGAGTTTACAAGTAACACGAAAATTGATAAGGTAGTGGACAGTGAAGATGGTCAAATCAGAGTAAAACGGGACCCTGATAAAATGTGCCAAAGGGCTGAGGAGTGACTGCTGGAGTTCATATCAGAAAAAAGGAAGGTGTAATATTTTTGTGAGCTAAATTGGGTCAGCACTTGTCGGCAGGATCCTGGGAAGTGTTTCCAAACGCAGACAGCTAAATAGAAACTATAGAAACCCTGCAGTGTGTAAACAGGCCATTTGCCCAGCGAGTCCACACTGACATTCCAGACAACAAGCTCACCAACACGCCCATACATTACCCCGATAACTCTACATTTCACACAGGCAATCCACCTAACTTGCAAACCTCTGGATACTGCGGGCAATTTAGTGAGGCACTGAACAGAACCTGTGCAATCTTGGACTGTGAGGAAAACCAAGCATCCATAGGAACCCCACACAAAAATGGGGAGAAGGTGCAAACACAGAGAGTCACCAAAGGGTGGTATCGAACCCAGGTCATTGGTGCCGGGATGCAACAGTGCGAGCCACTGTGCCTCCCAATGACTAGCTGTGAGAAGGAATACTTTCTCCCACTTTCTCTGGATTTGTCACATCTGTTCAGATGATTTAGAATTACAGTAGGGTGCTTCCGACAAGCCTTCCTTTACCTTTACCCTACGATTCACATTCTGGTGGACAGTGCCTTAAGCTGTGACTGACGCATTGTCTGCACTTCTGTCCTCATCCCTTCCCCTCCTTCCTATTCAAGTTATCCTTCATACTGCAGCATGCAAGATAATTGCTGATCTGAACTAAAACAAACAGCTACTGGAGATCAGAAACAAAAAAAAACTGTTCTGATGAAGAGTCCCCAGATTTGAAATATCACTAAATTTGACACAAATTTTAAATATCTGAAATTCTTCCTATCCAGTATGGCTTCTCCCCTACTCATGGTATTAAAAGACGAGAAATAACACCAATCAAACTCACCCTGCTGTAACGTCATATGTTCCTTGTCATCAAGGTGCATATCCTGCAAGAGGACACGATCCACCTTTCTAACACTCGAAAATACCTTTTTCCTCTTGACTCGCGAATGGCTCCCCTTAATGTTCCAGGTACACCATCTAAGGACAACATTAGGCATAATACACTGAAACAACATTTGAACCCCAGAGAGGAAGAACTCGAATTCCAAATCGCTGACCATCAATGGAAAAACGTCTCACAGAGCCTGAAAGCCATACAACCTAAAATTACTACAACTAACAAGCTCGCAAATCCTTCCAAAACTAAATTCATACATAACCAAAAAAAAACAAACAGGATGCAAACTGCCAATGGCACACGGGAGGGGCATTTACCACCACCCTTGCCCATTGGAGGCACTTGCACATCCCAAATCTTCATCTTGTGCTCCACTACCAATACTGCATTCAGAGCAATTAATCACAAAAAATGTGAGATTGAACTGCCCTTAGGTAGGCACTCAGTCATCATGACCACCATCATAACTCCCACCAGGTTGATCCACACCCAATATAAAAGCAAAGCAAGAAAAAAATCAGTAGTAATATTAATGAAGAAGTTAAAAGAGTATACTCTACCCATCCGACTGTAATTTAATACTGGCTAATACAAGAAACACACAACAAACTTTCTTTAAACAAAAGAAACATGATTATCGATATCCATTCAAGCATCAAGCCCACTTTAGAGTGTCCACAAAGTTTTCAGTTTCTCTGGAGAGCCAGTGGATCTTTTGAAAGATCTATTAAAAGCAATACAGAGCACCGCTTGGTTTCTTCAGGAATATTGAATCTCAAGTTCCCTTAATTTTCTCTTCGTGTCATCATTTGTTTTTCTGAATCACTGCCGCTGAAAAGACCTGAAAGAACATAAAACTGGAGCCTTTTTCGAATCTTTACCCTGGGTTCTGGAAGCTTCAATAAATCTTTGTTTGTCCCCAAAACTATGTAATCGCACAAGGACAGAGAGAGGCCGTTAGTCTGAGTCTGACCTGTGCGCTGTAACCAGGTGAACTGTCTCACTCTTCATCCGTCCCTCTTCAGCTTCGATATGAAGGAATCGCTGCAGCCAGTTCTCAAAAAAATACTCACTGTCTGACCACGTTTGTCTCGGCCAGAAAGCCCCTGTTCTCGAGGTCGTCACTTTGTTCAGTTAAGGTATGGACCTGTTTTTCAAGGAGAAGGATCTGTTCCACAGAGGTATCGATCTGCAGTTTGGTGCTCGACCTCATCCATTTGTTTCCAAGGCTGTCAATTTGCTGCTCTTGGTTTTTGGAGCACAGCTGAAAGCAGGTCTAGCCTAGTGCTGAACGTTTCTTCAATCATGGCTTCAATCATTTCAGTGACAAGGCCTGGTGAGTAACTGGGTCCATCAAACTAGCAGAGGGGGATTGCAGCTGTGGTTGCACGCATGTTCGATGCTTCTGATGGTTGCACCGCGTGTTGGAACTTACTCTAACCTTCCCCTGTATTGTCTTTTCCACTTGACAAACCGGGATTAGTACAAATTCTGTCGCTTTTCTAGTGTTGAAGTTTAAGTAAATGACTGGGGTAGCGTGAATTAGACCACCATATTGCTAGTGCTGTGATACAGAGCGCAGCAAAGCAGACCTTTCAGATTGCCGCCATCTCGGATTCCCCTTAATATTTTATCGATGTTATAGTTTCGTTATATTCCTGGATGTTCTGCAGCCGTGGCATTTGGTACCACTGTCTACATTTTCCCCACACAGCACATTGCTGCCCACTCTTCAATAATCCTTAGCTCCTTGATGATTCGTGAAAGTTGCATCAGAAATATTCGATATCTTTGCCTCCAATGCACGGCGGGGAAGAGTGTTTCAAAGACTCACTACATTGAGAAAACAAATATAAACCTACTCAGTGTGTAAGATTAGTTTTGTTTTGTATCCTTATCTGAGAAAGGATATAGTTACTTTGGAAGTAGTTCAGAGATGTTTCACTTCACTTATTCTAGAGATGAAGGGTTTACATTATGACGGCTTTAAAAGGTTACTCTTCAATGAGAGGTAATTTTCTTGAAACATACAAGACCTTGACGCGAGTGGATCAGACAGATAACCACTGAATGTTTGTATAGTCCAAACTTGATGTCTTTGTCATAGAATCCCTACAGTGTGGAAGCAAGGCACTCTGCCCATTGAGTCCACACAAACCCTCCGAACAGTTACTCACCAAGACCTGTCCCCCTACCCAATCCTTGTAACCCTGAATTTCTCCTGACTAACTCACGTAACCTACACATCCCTGGTCATTCTGGGTAATTTAGCATGGCCAATCACTCTAAGCTGCAAATCAACATCTTTGGACTGTGGGAGGAAATTGGCGAATTGGGAAGTAACCCACACAGACACGGGAAGAGTATTCAAACTCACATAGAGGGTCGTATGACGTTGGAATTGAGTTCAGTTCATTGCTGATATGAGGCAGTAGTGCTAACCACTAATCCACCATGCTGCTCCATTAGCCCTATTCGGTACCTGCGGCTGATGAAAAAAATCTGCCTGCCTTGTTCCTATCACTGAACCTGACAGTCTACGACCTTTATCATTGGCCATATCACGATACTGGTTACATTTAAAACTTGTTGAGAGCAGTGGAGGAGTGGGAGTAGAAAATGAAACTGGTGACACCCTCCCACCTGCGTCTGAACCAGAGTGAGGAGAAATTCACAAAGTGGGATTTCATTCAAGTGGGAATTCTCTTTCCCAGAAGTTTGGGAGGGCTGAATCGTCTGATTTTCCATAGACAGGTGAATCAGGGATAATGGTGCATGGAGAGATTTGTGTTGCTGGGACCACAATGAGATGAGCCACGACCTTGTTTACTGATGGAGTAGTGTCAAAGGGCCGAATGGCTCCACCGTGTCCCTCTGCCCTGTGTTCTGATGTTCCATTCAGCCCTTCAGACCTGCTACACAGGAGCAGGTCAAGGCCATTCCGATGGTTAGGTACAGTTTCGGTAATGTACTTGTAAATTCCAGGCTGTGTCAGGAAATGAGCCCCATGCCCCCAGCCCCCATTGCCTTTATCCGGCCTTCCCCACTCTGTCAATTCTGCTCTGGAATTGCTGTGAATACAGCCTCCACACCCCACCCAGGGTTAACTCAAACAAAAGCTCTCCTCTCCCTGAATGCAACATTGTACAACACGATTCCAGGAGAATAACCAGTTACTTTCCAAAAGCATAACATAAGAATGTAAGAAGTAGGAACAGGAGTCGGCTATTTGGCCTCTCAAGCCTGTACTCTCATTCAATAAGAACATGGCTGATCGGCTTCATGGCTGAACTCCACTTTCCCACAAAATTCCTTGTAACCTTCCAAAACTGTCTGGGTTAGGGAATTCCAGACATTCACTACCTGAGAGAACACATCATTTTTCACCTCAGATTGAAATTGATGTTTCATATTTGGTCTATACCTCCTCGAGTTCGAGACTCAAGGGAAACACCTTCTCAACATCTACCTTGTCAAGCCCACTCTGTACCTTGTACATTTCAGTAATATCACCCTCATTCATTTCAAACACAATGAATAATTGCCTCACCATTTTGGATGCACTCAATAATTCAACCCTTTCATCACAGGTACCCGCCTCATGAACCAACCTACTTACTTGCTGCTTCAGCATGCTGATTTTATGGTTCATACAAATGAACACTCCAATCCCTTTGTACTGCTCCTTTTTTTGGGAGTTCTCTTCATTAAATAACAGACAGCCTTTTGGTTCTCAGTGTCATCCACAATCTCTGGTGTAAGTTGCACTCAGTTCCACCATTAGGCAATCAGTATAGATTGTAAATTACTGATGCCATCAGACTGATATTTGTGGTCATTCAATAAATACGTCTTTATGATAAAGATCCATTAATCATGAATCTCTGTTTTATATACGTTTACCAACCATTGTCCCATGCTATATTATACATAATACTAAGAGCCTCTCTCTTGTGTTAGAACGATTATTTTGTGATACGTTGTGAAAAATTTCTGGAATGCCTCATGTTGACCAGTTTCCTTTATCAAGTCTGCTTGTCACATTCTCAGGGCTTCCTGGTGAAGGGCTTCTGCCCAAAAGATCGTTTTTCCTGCTCCTTGGATGCTGCCTGACCTGTTGTGCTTTTCCCGCATGACTGTAATCTTGACATTCTCAGGGATCTCCAAAAAAAATTCTCGGAATAAAAATAGCTCCCCTTTCAGAAAACCATGCCAACTCTGCGTTAAGCTTTTCTAAATGCCCTGCAATCCCTTCCTTACCAAGAGGCTCTCAAAGATTCCCAGCAATAATGGTTAGGCTAAATGGTTCCCACTTTCTGTCCCATTCATTTCTTGAAGACAGGTGCCACATTGGAGGTTCTCCTCTTTCGCTGCAACACTTCTAATACAGAGAGTTATGGAATATTTCACACAGTACCGCTAGTCACTCTGTGACCACTTCTTTTAAAATTAACTATGAATACTGCTGACCCGCCGACCCTTATTCCTATCTGTTAGCTAAAAACCTTGTTCCTTTTGATAGAGACAGTTCAAGAACTTCCCTCCTATTACCATTTTGTTTGTACCATTAACAAGCTGCCAGTACTTTCCTCATGCGAAAATACTGGTGTAAATTATCTGCCTGTTCCCTGTGGCCAGTTCTCCAGTCACACCCTCCAAATGACCTCAATGTACTTTCCTCACTTCACTTCTCCCTCAGCTCTCACACACATCTTCAAGCTTTTTTAAGGTAGAAGGAAAAGCTCACGGTGCTTGTTTTATATTTCATGCCAATTTATTGCATCGTATCTTTTCGTACATTTTCCTCACTTTCTAGATTCAGACAGTCATATCCTGCACAAACAGACCATTTGGTCCAACTTGTCCACGCTGGCTAGGTTTTCCAAATTAAACTAATCCCATCTGCTTGCAATTGGCCCATATGCCTCCAAACGTTTCCCATTCATATGTTGGTCAAATATATTTGAAATATTGTAGCTGGACTTGCATCTACCACTGTTCCTCTGGCAGCTCATTCCATACATACACTACCCCCGTGTGAAAGATGTTGCCCCTTTGTCGCTTTTAAGTTTCCCCTTTCAACTTAAAGCTATGCATCTGTGTTTGAACGCCCCGATCCTGCAGAAAAAGACCTTGGCTAGTCACCCTCTCCATGCCTCCCATGATATATTAAACTTTTAGAATGCCACCCCTAAACCTAGTACAATTCATCTGATATTAACTTCAAGATCAAATATTTAACAATAAGCACTGCAAATTAGTTTTGCTCTATGTTACAAAACTAAGGCAGCATGAATCTCTTTCTAGTGTCAATAAGAGGTCAAGTACCTAACTTCCTTAGTGTGAAGGCAGTGATGATGTAAACTGTGAAAACGTATAGATCTAGATCTATTTAATACCACATGGTCAACATTCTAACTCCTGTTCTCCCTATGAACTTGTATGGATGTGTCTTCTTTATCTTACACTCAGTTAGAGAGAACCCCTTTCCCCCTTTCACACTATTAATTTAAACCCATTTTGCATCATCTTCGCGTTCACCACTTCTAATAGCGGTTTTATCTTTTGTCACGCCCTCTTTTCCAAGTCAACCATCCCCCAACTCCAGCAAGGGATTAAAAAGCCCAGTTTCCAACCCTTTTCAGTTCTGAACAAGTCACGCTGGATTTGGAACACTAAATCTGTTTCTCTGTCTCTGCAGATTCTGCCAGACCTATTGAGTTTCTCCAGAAACGAATAGACACAGCTCAACTTTTCAATTAAACAAATAACTATGGATACTGGAAATAAAAATTCAAAAATTACTGGAGAAACTGCGAGCTTTGTAGAGGGTCACTGGACCCAAAAGATTAACTCTACATTCACTACAGAAGATGCTGTTGGAGCTGTTTGGTTTCTTCAGCAATTTCTGCTTTTGAACAAGTTCCAATGACGTGTGTGAAAGCTGCTCAAACGCCCTGTCCAACACGGTGCGCTGTGCACTGGGAATTGAACGATAGCCCAAAGTGCACACATTCATTGGCACTGAAACTCCATTCGGCTGTCATCACTGACACCACCGAGCTCTTAATCTTGGTCAGGGAGAAAACCAGAGAGAAACACATTCAATGCAAACGCAGAAGATGGCTTTACTTTGCAAGGAAAATATTCAGATGAATATGTTAAAGGATTTGAGCAATGTAACAAAAATGGAAGCATGACACCAATGAGAACCCTTAACAGAATGTGAATATGAAATTGAAAGTACTACCGCATCAGAAATCAGGTGAGGTCACTGAGTACACGGCTGATGGGTGATTGGGTCTCTGGGTGAACAGTCAGTAGAATTGACTTGCAGGTATTGCAGCTCAAACTGGGCTATCATGTGATGATGTAGACAACAGCAGCAACAGAAACAGGATTATATTCAAACATAATCTGCAACATTTTCCCCAGAATATTCCATCAGTCTACCATTACCATCAAGCCGAGTGATGGTTCAGTGACGAGTGTGGGTGAGCATGCCAAGGTCAGAACCAGATGTACCTAAAGCAGATGACAAATCATTAAAGCTACCGCACTTGAGTGGTTTCATTCCAAACAGCAGAACTAACATCTGATGGAGATGCCAAAATGATCCCAAGAGTAACAGATCACATCTAAGCTCTGCAGTCCTGCCACATCCAAACATAATGTCGGTGTACTATTAAAAAAAACTTACTGGAGGAGACGACTTCAGAAATATCCCAATCCTAAATAATGGAACAGCCCTGCACATCAGCGAAAAAGACAAGGATGTAACTGCACCATCCTCCGCCACAAATGTTGAATGAATGATCCACCTCACCCTCGCCATGATAACCACAGTATCGCAGATGCCAGCCTTCAACCAATCTGATTCGTTCCACGTGACATGAAGAAACAGCTGAACACAGTAGATACCACAAAGGCAATGGGTCCTGTCCCCATTCCTGCAATAGGACTGAAGATTTGTGTTGCACAACAAGCCGTGTCCTCCGGAAACTGTTTCATTCCAGCTCCAACTCTGACATCTCCCTGACAATGCGGAAAATTACTCAACTATGTCCCGTCCCCTAATAGGTGAATAATTACATTCAGACCATTTAACACTCCCTCAGTCCCTTTACGATAGTCAAATTGGTGGGAGTTCTTTGTGACAGAGCTGTCAAGCAGCACAGAAATAACCCGCGCAGTATGGTTTCCGGTAGGTTCCTACGTAGTGATCGTGCTGCTGCGGAAATGCCACTGAATGATTAATTAAGTACAGCATAATGATCTGGCAGCTGGTTGAAGTTAAAAATAATTATTAAAATATCAAGGTCTAGAATCTGGTAATGGTAACAGTGACTTTGCATCCAATGATGATTGTAAACTTCGATCTCCTTCCCCAATGAACTTTCAGGAAGTGAATCTCCGGTGCTTTCCTGGTCTGGCCTAAATGTGACTCCAGACACACAGACAAGTGATAAACTCTTCTATGGTCTCTGAAACAGCCAAGCAAGACACGCTATTGTATCAAAATGCTCCGAGGTCTTAAAGGATAAAACTGGACAGAATATCCGGCCCCAGTCTCGTTACCAGAAAAGGGAACGGGAAACAGACCTGTTGACCCTGCAGAGACCTCACATCTGAGAGCTTGTGACAACATTTATAGAGCTTTCCCATAGACTGCACAGAAACATCGGGAAAGGAGTAGACCATTCAACAATTGAACTGCCCCCACTCTAGTTCATGGAGAAAATCTCCTCAATGCAGTTTTCCCAACACAGTGTACACATCCCTTAATATGTTTAAACATTGTGAAATATAAAATAAGAACTGCTGTAGTCCCTTCAGTCCATTAATTTTGTTCCTCGATTCAATATACAGGCAGTTCTCTGATAGCAATGTTTATTAAATCGTATTTCGCTGCAATGCGATTCGTGAATTGTGCAACTTTTTTTTCTATAAAGTGAATTCCCATTCACTGTGACGCGATTCTTTGCCCAGCACCAGCTGAACAACAAAACCCAGCTTCGTGATCACTCTGCCTGCAAAATGCACAATCAATGTGTTCAGCTAAAACGGGAATGTAATTCGCTCTTCAAGCCTTGAAACTGAGCCCGAAACTGGGAATATTAGCCTATATTTAGAAATAATGTTATTTCAAAGCGGGGGAGAGTCTTGGGGAAAATTGAGATTCTGCCTCAGCATCACGTGGTCAGTCAGCCCTGCGTGCTTTCTGGAGAAGAGCTTGGTAGAAGGTACAGGGCTGCAGTCAGTGACGGTAATGTGAAAGTGTTACATTTACAGCACTATTTCATTGCAATATATGATTTAAGGGTTTACTTACACTGTGCTAGTGCGTGTGTTAGGCGAACTTTAATTTTTGTTTGTTACTGACATTTTGTGATTCACCCCTTACTCCTTTTTCCCCATTGGCCCCTTTATTGATATTGCATGATTATCTGCTACACAGTGTTGCACAGGAACACAATTGCAGTGATATTGGGGAACAACCTGTAAAGATATCTGATCCTCTATCTTCATACCATAAACATGCTCTCTCCCTATCCCTTTACTGTATAGAAATTCTTATTTATATTCAGTGCCTTGGTTTCCACAGCCTGATCTGGGAGAGAATTCCCCAGGTTCAACCGTCTCTGAGTGTGGACATTTATTCTCATCTCAATGCAGAGTCGCCCCTCTGTATCTAATATTGTGGCCCCTTGTTTATGATGTCCCAGCCAGGGGGATTATCACTCCTGCTTCTATTGTGTATCGTCCTGACAGAGTTTTATGTATTTCACAGAGATCTCCGCTAAGTTTCCAAAGCCCATGGAATACATGCACAGCCGCCCCAGACTCTGCTCCCAGAACAAGCCAGTCATCCCAGAGATCAGTCTGATCATCTTTCGCTGCTCTCCCTCAATGTCAGGTTTCTCCTGTATTAGGATAAGGAGACCAAAACTGCACACAGTAATGCACAGTGTTCAAGATGGGGTTTCACCAAGGCCCTGTACAGCTGCAGTAAAACATCTTTTCTCCTGTATTCAAATCGTCCTGAAATGAATGTGAATACACGATATATCTGCCTCCCTGCTTTCTGCTCCTGCAATATTGCTTTCAGTAACTGGTGCACAGGGAGTTCCAGATCCTTTTCAATGTTACTGGCCCACACTTGTTGGGTCTATATACACTGCATGCCAATGCCATTCCCAGTATTGACTTCTGGATTCAGATCTCACTGCCCTGCACTGACCTTGGAGGGCTGCACTGAAGGAAACAAAAATGCAGCTTAAGTTCCTTTATAGATCAACATTTTTCAACCAATCCCTTTTCAAATGATAGGCTCCCGTTCTGTTTTTCCCATCAAAGGTCACAACATCACATATCCCCTGCGTCACCTCACCCCCCAATTGCTTTCCATCTGCCACGTATTTACCCAGACTCTCCACTTGTCTCAATCACCTTGCAGTGTTTTGACATCCTGCTCACCGACTCACAATCCGATATTGTTTCGTGCCATCAGCAAACTTGGAAATATTGTATTTGATCCCCTTAACCAAATATATGATGTATGTTAGGAATAGCTGGGCCCCAGGCCCCAATCTTGCTATATCCTCTATAGAAAAACGTTTCAATCCTAATCTCTGCTTCCTGCCAGCACTCCCATTCTAAAACCATATTAGACCCAGCTCCATTGGATTTGAATTTGCATAATAGGCTTGGGGCTTGATCAAAAATCCTTCTGAAAATCCAATCATATTGCATTGATTGCTTCTCCATAATTATGCTCAAAGTCACTTTCTCAAATATGATTCCCATTTGATAAATCTCTGTTGACTTTGTCTGTGCTCATTACCTTCAGTTCCAGTACGTCCTCTAAAACTGTTTGGTTGCTAATTTCATTCTAATCCGTTTTGTTCTACAGACTAATGTTGGCTAGTATTATTGGGAAGTTTTCTTTTTGGCTTTAATTTATTCTGTGAAGACATAACTGAAGTATTTGCTCCATAGTTCTGCCTTTGCCCTGTCCTCAATTCTCTGCTATCAAACTGTAAGAAAGCTGCACCTTTCCCCCCATAATTTTGACATTGACATATTTTCAGAAGACATTACAAGTTTAACCTTAAAACCCATGTTAATATATTCTTCAGAAACCCATCAATTCCTAGATTAAGCTACCAAATGATTGACTTTCCACAGCCATACAAACACAGAAGCACAGACTTTGTTCCATCATAAATACAGCACGGTCTACATTAGTCCCACTTTCTGACACAAGGCCTGTAGCTGTGAATCTTATGGCATTTCAATTGCACAGGCATGCAATTTCTAATGATTGTGAAGTTACCATGACAACTCCTCTCTCAGGAAGTGGGTGACAAAGCATCCACAGTTCCTCTCCAAATCTCAAACCTTTCACTTTAAATTGTGCTCCTTTGCTCTTGGTCCTTTGACTAAAAGGATCAGCTGCTGTCAATCTACCCTGTCCATGTCCCTCGGAATCCTATCCTTCTGAATCACGGCCCACTCTGCCTTCTCTCCTCGAAACTAAACAGCCCGAGCTTATCCAGCCTTTCTCCAAAGCTGATATGCTCCATCCCAGGGAACATCCTGGTAAATCTCCACTGAACCCCCTCCACTACAATCAGATCCTTCCTGGAATGTGGCTCCCAGAACTACAATCAGAATTCCACCTTGGCCAAACCAAAGTTCCACATAGCTCTTATAATCTATGCCTTGATGAATAAAGGTTATGTTTACGTCCCCTGTGTTTGCTCAAATTGTGCATTCACCTGTTTAGTCACATTCAGGGAAAAACTCTGAGCTTCCTCGTGTGCTGCTGTTCATTAAGTACTCCTCTGTTTGGCTCCTACTTCCTAAGTGTATCACCTCATATTTATCAGGGTTACATTCCATCTGCCATTGCTCTGCCCATCTGACCATTCCATCTGCATCTTCCTGTAACGTAAGGCATTTCTCCTCACTGCGAACCACCCGGCCAATATTTGTGCCAAACACAACCTTCGTTGTCACACTCCCGCCACCCCCGTCTATATTCACAACTGCATCATTTATGAATACCACAAATAATAAGGTTAATGATGACACAACACCAGGTTATAGTCCAAACAGTTTATTCGGTGGCACTAGTTTCAAAATGCTGCTTCTTCATCAGGTGTTCTGCGCTTTGAAAGCTCGTGCCTCTGAATAAACCTGCTGGACTATAACCTGGTGTTATGTGATTTTTAGATTTGACCACCCCAGTCCAACACCAGCACCTCCGAATCACAAATAATAAGGGACACAGCACTGATTCCTGTGATACACCATTGTACACTGGTCTCCAGTCACACTAACAGCCTTCAACCACTACCCTTTGTCTCCTAACACGAAGTTGATTTGAATGCAACTCGGCAAGTCGTGAATGACTCCTACCTGTTCGCTTGTTATTCTTTTCTGCTTGCAGAATATTTTGGGATTCTCCCTAATCTTAGCCTGCCAGCGGGTTTCTATGCCCCTGTTTTAGGCAGTTTTCACAGAGTGATGGATTTCCTCATTATTACGGTCTTAAGTGGTCAATCACGTATCTTGCCATTATTTACCCTGAATGTGAATTAGACAGCAAGGGAAGCATACTGTTTATTTCCAACTTGTCATATGTTTTGTGAATTTTCCAAATTTCAATGTGACCTACCACTCATTCTTTGAAACTGTAGAGAACATAGACAAAGTTTCCTCATCAGGAAATCTCCCCATCTGAGGGATTAATCTGGAGAATGTCCATTGCACGTTTTTTGTGGTAAGTATCTTCTTTCTCAGATTTGGTAACCAGCACGTTACTCAATGGATGCACGTTTGCTCGCTGAGCTGGAAGGTTCCTTTCCAGATGTTTCGTTACCTTACTAGGTAACATCTTCAGTTGACCCCATGCGAAACAATGCTTAAAATTCCTGTTTTCTATTTATATGTTTGAGTTTCTTTGGGTTGTTGATGTCATTTCCTGTAGTAATGTTATTTCCTATGGCAAAGTCACTTCCTGTTTCTCTTCTCAGGGGGTGGTAGATGGGGTCTAACAACTCATAGCACATCGAGTTAGACATCTATCAGAGATACATATTGATTCTCTTCATTGTTGCTCTTAAATTCTAAATATCCAATATCACATGCTGTGTAATAGATTCCAATAGTTTCACTGCAGATGTCAATTTAATTGGTTGGCAGTTCTCCATCTACCTCTTCTTCCCTTTATAGCTGCTTGGATCCCTTCCACAAATCTATAGTGTTTGGACCACCTTCACTAACTTCCATTTAGCCGCAATGGCTTCTGGTCTCTTCAGAATGCTCAGGAAAATGAAACACAGTCATTGACAGTGCAATTAATACTTTTATTGCTGATTTATGTCTTACATTTTAATATGAAGTACATCAGGTTTGTTAGACTTAGCAGTGCACAATCCAGTTACAATTTAAAATACTACCTTATTATTGATATTAATTGACTTTATGCCTTTAGTTGCACAAGCCCCACATGATCATCCTCTCCCGATTATAAATTTCCATAATTTGACCTTGCTTTTATTTTGTTTCCTTTGAAATACAGATTGTAGATTTATGCAGTGTTTTTGTCCTGTTTGTCAGCATTCATGTTCTCTTTTTGATTTCCTTATCAGTTTCCTGGCCCTCGTTTCAGGATCGTAAATTTCTGAGAATTCTCAGGTTTGCACAAATTCATCTGAAGCCACTTCCTATGATTAATACATTTTCGATTTTTTTATGTTAGACATCATTGTGTCACTTTTCCTTTCTTTGGTATTTGTACCTGAAATAAATAGACGTATTTTTCAGACTTTGCAATATTTCTATAAATCTCCTGGTCCTGACCAGATATATTCAGGAACACTACAGGAGGTCAGAGAAGGAATTGCAGGAGCCCTGGCTGATATTGTTGCTTCATCGCTGGCCAACGGGTGAGGCCATGGAAGACTGGAAGGTTGCGAATGCTGTGCCCTTAAGCAAGAAGGCCTACAAATAAAACCCGGGAACTATAGACCAGTAAAGCTAAAATCTGTAGGAGGTAAATTACTTGAAAAAGTTCTGAGAGATAACATATGCATGCATTTGGAAAGACAGGGTGTGACTAGGAGCAAGATTGGAATGGTGCTAGAAATGCACAGCAAGTCAAGCAGCATCCGAGGAACAAGGAAATCAATGTTTTTGGCAATAGTCAATCATCAACCTTAGCCCGGCTTTGTGCATGGGAGGTCATGGCTCACACATTTGTTCAAATTCTTTGATGAAGTGACCAACAACGTTGAGGAGGGCAGGGTGGTATGCGGAGTCTCTATGGATTCCAGTAAGACATCCAATAAGGTTCCACATGGTGCGCTGCTCTGGAAGGTTAGAACGCATGAAATTGAGGAGGAGCTGCCAAATTAGATACAAAATTGTTTTGACGATAGGAGGCAGAGGGTAATAGTGGAAAGATGTTTATCAGACTTGTGGCCTGTGACTAGTGGAAAGCCTCAGGTGTTGGTGCTGGGACCACTACATATTACGTATATCTATGATTTAGATGAGAATGTACAGGTATGATTCTTAAGTTTGAAGAAAATAATAAAATAGGCGGCGTCATGGAGAGTGAGGAAGGTTATCAGAAATTTCAGAAAATGCAGCAGTATCTTGATCAACTGGAGAAGTGGCTGAGAAATGGCAAATGGATTTTAATATAGATCAATGTAAGTTCTTGTATTTTGGAAAGTCAAATCAAGTTTCATGGTGAATGGTTGGGACCTAAGGAGTGTAGTGGAATACAGGGACCTTGGAATTCAGGTGCATGGTTCTCTGAAAGTTGATTCAGAGGTAGACAGTGCAGTGAAGAAAGCTTTTGGCACAGTGGCCTTCTTCAGCGTATATCACTGAGTACTGAAATTAGGGAGTTACGTTGCAGTTATACAGGATGCTGGTGAGGCCATACTGGTAACATAATGTTCAGTTTTGTTCACTTTGCTATTGGAAGGATGTCATTAAACTGGAAAGAGTGCAGAAGAAATTTACAAGGATGTTGCAAAGGACTCAACGATCTGAGGGATATAGGGAGAGGTTGGACAAGCTACGACTTTTTACTTTAGACATATGAGACTGAGGGGTGATCTGATAGAAGTGTGTGAGATCATGGGAGCGATGGGCAGAGAATGTACTGTTTTTTTTCCACAGAGTTGGGCAATCACGGACTAGAGGGCATCAGTGTAAGGTCAGAGGGGAAACAATAAAAGATAACCTGAGGAGCAACTGTTTTTCACACAGGGGTGATATGCATATGGAACGAGCTGCCAGTGGAAGAAGTTGAAGAGGGAACATTCGCAACATTTAAAAGGCATTTGAACAAATATACAGACAGGAAAGGATTAGGAGGATGTCGGGAAATAGCATGGAAATGGGGTAATCGTGGATGGATATTTTGGTCTGAATGGGCGAGTTTGGGCAGAAGGGCCTATGTCCGTGCTGTCGGACTCTATGACTTTAACAACCATTGCTTGCCTCCCACTGAATGTTTTATTGTACTTTGCAAATTCACTGGAGTGAACTTGACCAGGCTACCATGATGTTTAACCAGAATGATCAAGCATTCTATATTGTTTGCAGACACAGTGTAAAATGCACCTTATTAATGTCACTAATCCTTAAAAGCTGCTTGAGAGCAAGGTTATTAGTTCATCCTTCTGATCACACAACACCAAATCCAAAATAACCTGCTCTCTAGTTTGCTTCACAACATACTCTTCAACCCACCTCATATACACTTACAGAATTTGTTGTCCACATCATGAGCAGTCAAAATTTAAATCCCAACTCAGGCGACTAACTGTGTGGAGTTTGCATGTTCTCCCCGTGTCTGCGTGGGTTTCCTCCGGGTGCTCCGGTTTCCTCCCACAGTCACAAAGATGTGCAGGTTAGGTGAATTGGCCATGCTAAATTGCCCGTAGTGTTAGGTAAGGGGTAAATGTAGGGGTAGGGGTATGGGTGGGTTGCGCTTCGGCGGGTCGGTGTGGACTTGTTGGGCAGAAGGGCCTGTTTCCACACTGTAAGTAATCTAATCTAAAGCAGTTTAGATGCAACTTGAGACCATATAATAAAACTGCAGCACCATGAGACTTGCATATTTAATTTCCAGAGCATATGATGCTCAGATTTTCTGAAACCATTTTGGTTACGAGAAATAACACACCAAAATTTGCTTTTCATTCCTATTTGTATGCTCTACCTAAACTGATTCTGTGGAATCTGAGGGACAGCTCTGTGCCATTGTTAGTGATAGATGTGGACAAGACATTCGGAGAGCCTCACCTCGACAATGAGATGACCTAATGTAATGGCCATCAATACAGGACTCACATCAATATCCTCCCTGCTCTGTCAGGAAAAAGGTCACGGTATTCTCTCTGCTCCCTCACACTCACTGTATATCTGTGATAGCACCTACCCCCAGAGAATCCTCATGCTCTATCTCCAAATCAGGTTCAGGCACTTCCACTCACTGTTGAATTCAACAACATCCTACCCACACTTTGTCTGTCATCTGCGCAATACACCCTACACTAATAATACTACATGGATTCAGGACTGTCGACTGACTCGTTCCAGACACATCACAATTCCCCCCAGTCCCACCTGCGCCAGCACTAACAGCAGGGCCACCCATTCCTGCCCTCACTCCCTCCCTACATTTCTCTCATTCCAAGAGAAACAGCCTGGAATAGGACACAAAGGTCCAAGCCGTGTGGTAGAGTGCCAATATCCATTCCCTCATCCGCCTAACCCTGCCATGTGGGGAGGATCTGAGTACGAGACGGAGTGGACTGGGATGCCTCACGTGGAGTTTCTGAAACATCCATATCCCACTGACTGATCAAGGAGCAGTGCTCAGTGAAAGACAATTCTAACTTTAAACCCACTGACAGTTCCAACAATAGTCCTTACACTCCGCCCCCCTCCCAGAAATACAGACACAGAAATAACCAGAATTATTGGTAAACACCCCACTATACGAAAGAACACAATACATACAAAGGGATAGGCAGACACACGTAGAAACACAAAGAGACATATAAAATCACACACAAATAGACACACGCAGTGATATAAACAAACAGGCTGATACAAAGAAAGGCAGACATAGACACACAAATACAGATGACAAGAAGATGGACACGCACACACACACATAGAGACACACAGGGGCACAGACACTAGTGTCATTAAGATACAAATAGATAAGTCTTCGATTAATAGGGGGATCAAGGATTCTCGGGGGAAGGCAGGAGAATGAGGTTAAGGAACATATAAGAAATTATTGAACGGCACATAGGACTCAGTGGGCCGAATTACCTCATTCTGCTCCTTTTTTCATGCTCATGTGATGTTATGCTATCTAGTATTCTCTTCCTTAGACAGCAGCAGATGCTGGGATTGATACATATTTGATTCGAAATGGTCAGTGGCAATGTGGAACAGTTTGGAGTCCAGAATGGTTTATGTTTATTTCTAATTATTCTGTCCTTATGTCTGAAAAGATGTGGTGATTTGATGTTCAGTTTTAAAATAACAGGTCCCACAAAGAAAGAAGGATGCCGCTTTCACTTTGGTGTTTTGCTGCCTGTGGTGTCCTCATCCTCAGGGAGCAGTGAAGACTCAGTTATTGAAGATGTCCAAGGCTGAGCTTGACTGGTCTTTGCTGGACTGTAGAATCAATGTTTATTGGAAACAGACAGGAGACGAATGGCCAAACACACTCGGATCAGCCATGAGCATTCTGAATGGTGCCGCCAAATGGCCAATGCTGCCCCTACGCTGCATGTTGTTCCCTCAATCCACGCTCCTGGCCGTTACAGAGATATACTGCTGCCCCTCTGGCATGTGTTGTTCTCTTAATCCACCCCTCGATGTTGTTACAGAGATAAACTGCTGCCCCTACCCAATGTGTTGCTCCCTCAATCCACCTCGCGAGGCAGTTACGTTGTAGGGGATAACCCCATTTAGTCAGACAGGATCGTTACAATGAGACAGGAGGAGGTCATTCTGCCCCTCTACGGAATTACACAGGAATATCGAATGAAGTAATTCAGCTCCTTGAATACATTACACAGGCCAGGAGGAGGACATTCAACCCGTCTCAATGGCTACATAGGAACAGGAAAGCTGTCGGGAACAGGAAATAGAGAGTAGAGACAAATGTTTATTTTCAGGCTGCAAAGATGCAACTGATGGAGTGCCTTACATTGTGGGGTTATCAATGATCAATAATCTTTTTCAATGATCTGGAGGAAGAGGAGGGAATGGCTTGGAGCTCATATGGATGGTCATTCAATGTCTTGTCAAATGGACGTTTGTGAATCTGCAAGGTACAGATAGGGAAGGTTAGAGAGCTAGCCTTCAGCAGAAATAACATAAGGTACATTGTCTATTTAAAGTCTGATTGAAGATTTGTAGCTCGGGTGTCCGTTGTTGTGGTTCTGTTCGCCGAGCTGGAAGTTTTTGCTGCAAACGTTTCGTCCCCTGGCTAGGGAACATCATCAGTGCGTTTGTTGGAGCCTCCTGTGAAGCGCTGCTTTGATGTTTCTTCCGGTATTTATATGGTTTGTTCTTGCCGCTTCCGGGTGTCAGTTTCAGCTGTCCGTTTTAGTGGTTTGTATATGGGGTCCAGGTCGATGTATCTGTTGATGGAGTTTGTGGATGAATGCCATGCTTCTAGGAATTCTCTGGCTGTTCTCTGTCTGGCTTGCCCTATGACAGTAGGGTTTTCTCAGTCGAATTCATGTTGCTGGCTGACTGAGTGTATGGCTACTAGGGATAGCTGGTCGTGTCGTTTTGTGGCTAGCTGATGTTCATGGATGCGGATTGTTAGCTGTCTTCCTGTTTGTCCTATATAGTGTTTTGTGCAGTCCTTGCATGGTATTTTGTAAACTACGTTGGTTTGGCTCGTGCTGGCTATTGGGTCCTTTGTTCTAGTAAGTTGTTGTCTGAGTGTGGATGTTGGCTTGTGTGCCGTTATGAGTCCTAAGGGTCGCAGTAGTCTGGCTGTCAGTTCTGAAACGCTCCTGACGTATGGTAGTGTGGCTAATCCTTTTGGTTGTGGCATGTCCTCGTTCCGTTGTCTATCTCTTAGGCATCTGGTGATAAAGTTGCGAGGGTATCCGTTTTGACGAATACGTTGTATAGGTGTTCCTCTTCCTCTTTCGCAGTTCTGGTGTACTGCAGTGTGTTGTGGCTCTTTTGAATAGTGTCCAGATGCAGCTTCGTTTGTGTGTGTTGGGGTGGTTACTTTCATAGTTTAGGACTTGGTCTCTGTGTGTTGGTTTCCTGTGTACCCTTGTGGTGAATTCTCCGTTGGGTGTTCTCTCTACTAACACGTCTAGGAATGAGAGTTGGCTATCCTTTTCCTCTTCTCTCGTGAATCGGATTCCTGTGAGTGTGGCGTTGATGATTCGGTGTGTTTTTTTTCTATTTCTGTGTTTTTGATGATTACAAAGGTGTCATCGACATATCTGATCAAGAGTTTGGGTTAGATTTGTGGTAGGGCTGTATGTTCTAACCTTTGCATAACTGCCTCTGCTATGAGTCCCGAGATTGGTGATCCCATGGGTGTTCCGTTGATTTGTTCGTATATCTAATTGTTGAATGTAAAGTGTGTAGTGAGGCACAGGTCCAGTAGTTTAAGTATGCCGTCCTTGTTGATAGGTTCGGCCTCCTGTGTTCTGTTATGTATGTCCTGTAGGTTGGCTATTGTTTCTCTGGCTAGGGTTTTGTCAATCGAAGTGAACAGTGCCGTCACGTCGAATGATACCATGGTTTCTTCTTTGTCTATGTGTGTATTCCTGATGATGTCCAAGAAGTCCTGTGTTGATTGTATGGAGTGATGGATCCGCTGACCAGGTGTTTCTGTTTTTGTTGTAGTTCTTTGGCCAGTTTGTATGCTGGTGTCCCTGGTAGTCATACTATGGGTCTGAGTGGGATGTCTGGTTTGTGTACTTTGGGTAGTCCATAGAATAGTCCATAAGAAAACTACAAACACATAACCTCAATACCAAGGAGAGTGAAGCACTGAAAGCACTGAAAAATGACCAGAACATAATCATACTACCGGCAGATAAAGGCAGAATGACGGTCATCCTAGATAAATCAGACTACATCAAAAAAGCACAACACCTACCAGCAGACAACAACACCTACCAAATGAAGGATTCCGACCCCACACCACAACTCACCAATAGAATAAACAACACACTAAGGAATCTTCAAAAAAACGGACAGATAACCAAAGCGGACCTACAAAGAATGAAACCTGAAAGCAACAACACCCCCAGATTCTATGGACTACCCAAAGTACACAAACCGGTCATCCCACTCAGACCCATAGTATCACTACCAGGGACACCAGCATACAAACTGGCCAAAGAACTTAAACAAAAACTGAAACACCTGGTCAGCTGATCCAAACACTCCATACAATCAACACAGGAATTCTTGGACATCATCAGGAATACACACATAGACAAAGAAGAAACCATGGTATCATTCGACGTGACGGCACTGTTCACTTCAATTGACAAAACCCTAGCCAGAGAAACTATAGCCAACCTACTGGACATACATAACCGAACACAGGAGGCCGAACTTATCAACAAGGACGGCATACTTAAACTACTGGACCTGTGCCTCACCACACACTTACATTCAACAATCAGATATACGAACAAATCAACGGAACACCCATGGGATCACCAATCTCGGGACTCATAGCAGAGGCAGTTATGCAAAGGTTAGAACATACAGCCCTACCACAAATCTAAACCAAACTCTTGATCAGATATGTCGATGACACCTTTGTAATCATCAAAAACACAGAAATAGAAAAAACACACCGAATCAACAACGCCACACTCACAGGAATCCGATTCACGAGAGAAGAGGAAAAGGACAGCCAACTCTCATTCCTAGACGTGTTAGTAGAGAGAACACCCAACGGAGAATTCACCACAAGGGTACACAGGAAACCAACACACAGAGACCAAGTCCTATACTATGAAAGTAACCACCCCAACACACACAAACGAAGCTGCATCAGAATACTATTCAAAAGAGCCACAACACACTGCAGTACACCAGAACTGCGAAAAGAGGAAGAGGAACACCTATACAAGGTATTCGCCAAAAACGGATACCCTCGCATCTTTATCAACAGATGCCTAAGAGATAGACCACGCAACGAGGACATGCCACAACCAAAAGGACTAGCCACACTACCATACATCAGGAGCGTTTCAGAACTGACAGCCAGACTACTGCGACCCTTAGGACTCACAACGGCACACAAGCCAACATCCACACTCAGACAACAACTTACTAGAACAAAGGACCCAATAGCCAGCACGAGCCAAACCAACGTAGTTTACAAAATACCATGCAAGGACTGCACAAAACACTATATAGGACAAACAGGAAGACAGCTAACAATCCGCATCCATGAACATCAGCTAGCCACAAAACGACACGACCAGCTATCCCTAGTAGCCATACACTCAGACAACCAGCAACATGAATTCGACTGAGAAAACCCTACTGTCATAGGGCAAGCCAGACAGAGAACAGCCAGAGAATTCCTAGAAGCATGGCATTCATCCACAAACTCCATCAACAGATACATCGACCTGGACCCCATATACAAACCACTAAAACGGACAGCTGAAACTGACACCCGGAAGCGGCAAGAACAAACCACTATAAATACCGGTAGAATAATCAAAGCAGCGCTTCACAGGAGGCTCCAACAAACGCACTGATGATGTTCCCTAGCCAGGGGACGAAACGTTTGCAGCAAAAACTTCCAGCTCGGCGAACAGTACATTGTCTATTTTTGGCATGAAGGATAAAACAATTTAATTGCAGAGAGATTGCAGAACTCTGTGATGCAGGCAGTGTCCATGTTATTGCGACATGAATCATATGAAGTCAGATGCAGCAAGTGATTTGGAAGGTAAGTGGAATGATACTGTTTTTGGCAAAATTTATCGGTTTAAGCGCAGGGAAGATTTATTGCGTCTGTACAGGGCATTGCTGAGGCCACACCTGACGCACTGTCTGCAGTTTTGATCCCCCGAACTAAACTAAAAGGATATAATTCTTTTCGAAGATTTTCAAGGAGGTTTACCTCGACTCATTCCTGGAATGCCGGCCTTTTGTTATGGGGATTATCAGTTTTGACCTTAGCTGAGAAATAGTATTGAACCATCCATTCGGAAATGTATATCGACTGGATGCATTGTATCTCTTGTCAGGGAGACTAATGCGGGAGAATGAATTTTAAGAAAAAGATGCATTGACATTAATACACATACTGTGAAGACATCTACCAATATTTTCCATTTACACAGACACATGTAAGCAAGTCATCAAATTAAAAAGTGGGGACTTTTTTGCGATTGAAAGGAATTGTGTAAGAAAAGAGCAATGATGGCCCTCCATATAATCCATAATCGGGTTTTCCAGAGATTGTTGCAGGAGAGCACACATGGCCCAGTTTGGTGTCCAGTTGACATTATTGTATGTTTGAACACAGAGAGGGAGAAAACTGTCCCCTGCCTGAGAAGCAGCACCCAATTGATCCTTCTCTCTTACTTTGTTCCACCCGATAGCAAAATGTGAGACCATAAAATCCCTGAATTATCTTTACCACTTGTGAAGGATTCCAGGTAATGATTCATTCGAATCTCTCCACTACCTGAAACAAAGGGAATTCAGACAAATCCAACAGTTCCAGAAAGAAATCTCACTATCAGAAGATTGTGTGAGCATAATAACTCCAAAAGCAGAATAACGTTTGGGCCTCTGTATCATTTTACGATTTGTTATAAGTTCTAATTTCGGTGTCTCACATTTTTCTTGAAAGTGACCTACTGTGAGACCTATATCATTGGTCACATCACAAAATTGATTGCATTTAAGATTGGTGTAACCAATGGAGGATTGGGACTGGATATTTGAATTTATTCAAAGTTGTTTTTGTTGACATTTGACAGACAAGTGAATGTAGGAAAATGGTACACAAACGGAAAAGTGCTGCTGAGTTCAAAATCACATCACCCATGATCTTTGTGCGTGGTGGAGCGGGGACAAAATGTCTAAAGGTCCACTCCTGCTGATTAGTCCTATGTTTCGATGTTCCATTCAACCCCTCACAGTTCATGCAAGGAACAGATGGAGGCCACTTGCTCCAAATACCTGGTCCATAATAACACAGGATCTCATTCAGTCTCTCCAGACTGTCTCACAGGGTTTGGTTTGGGTTGGAAAATGTTATTTGGAAATCCAGTCTTTATTCGAAAGACACCTCTGCTCCCTTTGCAGAGTGTCTCCTCTCTGCAACTTGTGCTTCATTTGTTGGTCATATTATAGACCCAGATTCACTGTGAATACAGCCCACATATCTCACCCAGAGATGACTTACAAAATACATTTCTCTCTCTGATTACAACGTTCAATAACAGAACTTTCCAGAAAATTACAACCATTAACTTTGTAATTACAGAATATGAGAACATAAAGAACAGGATCAGGTAGTTCGCATGGTCAAACCATTGTATACCATCATGGCTGGTCTACTGTTGACATTAACTCCTCGCTTATGCCCAATTCTTCACACCCCCTTAGCTCTCTGACAGTTCAAAATTCATTTACTTCCTCCGTAAATACTTTCAGTGATGTAGCCCCCATAACTCTCTAGCCCAGATAATTCCTGACAGCGATTCCCCTCTGTGAGAGGAAAACACTTCTTACACATACACCATCACTTATTGATATGAACAAGAGGTGAACGCAGGGGCTCGGGAAAAAGTGAATGGCTTTGAGGTCAAGGCAGTATTTGACTGAGGATGGCATCAGGACCACCTAATTATTTGAGCTGAATGGGAATCAGGTGTAACCTCCCACTGATTTGGGTCTTTCATAGCACAAAAGAAAGATGCTTGTGATCAGTGGCCAACAGTCCTCTCAGACCCGGAATATCTCTGCAGGAGATCCTCAGGTTAGCCCCCTCAGCACAAACATCTGCAGCTGCTCCAACAATGTCTTTCCCCATCGTAAGATCTGAAGTGGGGATGATGACTGAAGATCACACAATGTTCAGAACATTTTGCTCCCCCTCAGCTCCTGAGCCAGTCTGTGTCCATGTGCAGCAAGACCTTGATAGCATTCAGCCTTGTGGTGTTAAAGTGTCAGTAACATTCATGTAACAACATGACCAGACACTGTACACTTGCACAGTTAAAAGAGGATCCCATTCAGCATCTCAAGTTGGTTACACACGGATATGTGGAAGCCATTCAGCCTATCGAAACTAGTGAAAAAGAAGAGGGTCAGTCCATTCAATCCTACTGCCTCTTCCATAGGAAGAAGAGGGGTCTGATCAGTACTTCGAGCTCTTAAACAGGAACAAGCAAAGCCCAATCAATCAGACCCTTAAATCTGCTCCACGAGACCAGGAGGAGGCCATTCAACCCGATCAGCCAGTTATACAGGAACAGGAGGGCATCATTGATATTCCAATATGACAAGCCAATGAAACCGAGACTGCACTGATAGAGGGCTCATGATGTTAATCACGGTTCCATTTTTTGTAGAACGTGTGCTGCTTTAACATGATTTTCTGGCGGTGAGGAGGGAAGCCAACTGTTTTGTGTCAAGTCTCAAGGAGGCATCTTCCATCTCTGAGAAGACGCACCCATGTTTGCCATGGAGGTCAGAAGCTGCAGGGTAGAGTTAACTCTTTTATAATGAAGGTATTGTGGCTGACGTCGGAATTATGGATAATATTATGTTCATTGCAGGATCACGCACCAATTGGACTGTATTAATGTTGGGAGATTTTATTCAAAAGCCTGGACCTCTCTCTCTCTCTCTCTCTCACACACACACACACATACACTCCCTCACTCTTTCTCTCTCTCTCTCTGTATCTCAATTGAAATAGGGTGTGGGGATGGTTGGGTCGATCATTCTCAGAGGCTCTTAAATTATCGATAATCATGTAACCCAAGTGATAAAAAAGTCATGGAATTTATCACCGTATCAGTGTCTGTTTAGAACATCATCACTGATTGTCCCTCCCCCTTAAGGTTCAATGCAATCACCTCTTATGCACTCACTGAGCTTCATTCACTGTTCATGGTGCCATCGTCCCAGGGATTAGTCTGCTGAATCGTGAGGAAAAGTCTATCAATAGTACCCCAAATACTGCCTCAACAATACTCTCAGGGATGATCGCAATAATTCCCTTCTCTCATTTAGACATCGTCGATTCTTTTCTGTGCCACAAAAATCCATTCCTTCTCTATGCCCTACATCTGACATGGAATCTATAAGTCCCTTACCATCGTCAATAAATCCAGCATCAAAGTTGCCAATGGAGATGTGCATCATTCTCAGGGAGAATTTCAACCTGATTGAATACACCTCAAATAGTGCATGATCACATAACTGAATAGAAATGAGCTGTAGGAATACGGGAAACAGAAAGAGGAAGAGAGCTATCTTTACTTTTGGTATTCTCTCGCAGGATATTTGCAGCCCTGGTCAGGCCAGCATGTTATGCTGATCTTGAACTGAGTGGCTGGTTCAGGACAGTAAAGAGTAAAACACATAGCTGTGGGCTCGTAGTACTACAACACAGGATAAATTCTACTGCTTAGTTAAAACCAGCAACAGAGAAAAGATTTATCCAATGCAGTAATCTGTGATAATTCTCGAACTATTAAAAGTAA
This sequence comes from Hemiscyllium ocellatum, assembly GCF_020745735.1. Classification (NCBI taxonomy): domain Eukaryota; kingdom Metazoa; phylum Chordata; class Chondrichthyes; order Orectolobiformes; family Hemiscylliidae; genus Hemiscyllium; species Hemiscyllium ocellatum. Next base: position 6,362 of record NW_026869091.1, on the reverse strand, counting down.
AAATGAGCAACTTTATTTCTTCAAGTATAACAGAGAATAATAAACGGACGGCTATTTACTACTTCTTCCTCTGAACTATCCTTGACCTTCCCCCTCCACAATACTAGGCCGATAACACTCCTAATTAAAAATTACAAAACAAAGCTTCTTATATCAAATTCAGGAAGCTTTCGGGTTTTCTCCATATTCATGTCTTATTTTCTTCTTGTGGATTCTGCTTCACTAGTTACTAATCAATAAAGGTTCCATTAGGAGAGCTATTTATCAGGCAGTCTTCACCTGCTAGTAGCTTGGCAGTTCTCCTCTCAACTGTTCAATTTTCCATAGTCTTGAACCCAAAGCATCGGATTGTGTCATTGGTTTTTAAGATTGCCAATATATTAAATTCAAACTTGGTTGTTGGTGGGTATTTTGGGGTACAATTTAAAGTGTTTGGCTGAATTTGTTTTTATTGCAAGACAATGAGCTAATCGAGTTGTTCAACCAAATGCTACATTATATCTATTTTTCAGAGCACTTGGTGCTGTCAGGTGGTTATTGCTGGCTTTTCATTCTTCTCAAGGTGCAGTACACCCACATGTTCATCACCAAAGTCACATGGAAACCTGACTAGGGAAGCATGACATACACTGACTTCACGAAAGGACTTGAATCAAGCAGATAGATTTTTATAATAAACCATAATGGTTACTTTTAAATTCAATCAATTTCCCTCATGGGATATCAACAGACTATTATTCTGTAGCTCTCGCTTATGAGTCAATGGATTGAACACCATAAATTGTCTTCACGTATGTGCAGAGAACAAGTAAAACATTTTCAAGAGCAATTATTTAGTGACAGATAAGCGGTTGGAAGGAACATGAAACTATTGCATCCGGATTGAACAAAGGTACAATTATAATTGATTAAAATATTAGAGAAGTGGTGAAGCAAGTTGGTATTTCACGCAGAGTACGGTAGGGATCTGGGAGTCACACATGGAAGCAGATTACATGCAGAAACTCTCAAACCATTATACAAAGGTGCCTGGTTCTGCACCTGAAGGCCTATAGTCTTCGGGAGACAGAACTAGGGCTTTTAGAAAACGTTACTTCATGTCCAATGCAGACAGTGATCTCCTCTATACTGTGCTATTTTCTGAAGTTTTCAAAGGTTACGAATATCTGACAGGATCAATTCGCAGGGATGAGGGAAGAGGGCAGGGAGGAGCAATTTGTAAATTGATTAGCATGACAATAATACTGATACCATCCTTTATACACAATGTACTTCACTGCGATGTCCTTTTTGTCCTTCCTGTAGAAATGGGGATAACCTTTGATTATCCAGTTCAGTCATGGTCACACTGCAGCCACATCTCAACAATCCCAGCTACATCTGAGCTGGTTCATACTATTTGAAGCTTCCATTTCATTTGCCTTGTTGAAATGTTCGTAAGGAATTCTGGGATGGCAGCAAGTGCGGAGCCCAGGATGGCTGTAGGGTCCAGAGGAGGTTACAGAGATAGGAAGGTGGATGAAAGCTGGGGGATATTACAGGGACATGGGTTGTTCGAGGGGCAGAAGGAGATTACAAAGACAAGGAAAATTTTAGGTTTTCGTTGAAGTGGAAATGGAGCTGGACCAGCCAGATCAATATTCTGGCTGCAAGAGCATTGTAGAAAGAAAACCTCCCCGAAACCTGATAAAAATGTTACCTGAACAATTTAGAACATGATATAGCTCCCTGTGTCTCTGCACCAGAAATAAACATTGTGCCCACTGTGCCTGCACACTGCCAGTCTCTGGAACATCCTTCATGTTCCATGACCCTTCCCACTTCAGTAAACCCACTAGTTTCTACAAAAATTCCTATTTGTGTAAAGGTCTCCATGCCCTATGAAGCTCCCTGCTTCAAAAACCCCTTCCTCCTTATAGAGATGGTCACACACAAACAGCGATCGACTTTTTTGGAAGCAGTGAGAGATTAGTTAGCGACGTTCTGTTTGGAGGACGTTGTGGTCCAGCGTTTGCAGAAAACAGAAAGAAAATGCATGCGTTGGTCCTGCAGGAGCTTGATAACAGGAGGGTCTACTGAAAGGGACAGGACTTTCCTTGGAGAATTTTACAGAGACAGATTTGGCGAAAATGGAGGAGCTTTCAGATCCAAGATTTGTAGGTATTAATGAACGTTAGAGATACGTGGATGGTTTTTATAGCGATTGGAATGGGGTCAGTCAGGTAAACCTTGTTAATACAAGTTCCCTGTTTGGGTCTGTGAACCTGCTCCAATCAGGGAGTCCTGGCTCAGAAATAAACAGAAGCATCAGGGGCTCTGTTCACTTTAGGAGTCGGCTCTGATCTAACGTGGGTCAGTGCCATGTATTGCGTATGTAGAAATAAAAAGGGTTTTGGTAACAGGATACCAGCCTCTGTGGAGTTATTTCTGTTTTAACATCTGGTAGATATTACAGAGAGAGGGAGGGCGGGAGGTGTTTCCACAGATCGAGATGGATTTAGAATCTGGAGGTGGCAGAGACAGTGATCTGTTTTGAGGCAGAAGATGGTTACAGAATCGGGAGCACTGTCGAGACTAGAGGATGTTACACGGCTGGTTAGGCATTGGAGTAGGTTACACAACAGGGAAAATTGTCGGGACTGGAGTAAAAAAAGAGTTGGGCGGGTTGGCGATGCTGGAGACATAATGAACACTGTAGTGGCTGGAGTTTATGGAGATACTGCGATCTGTCAGGGCAGGAGGGGGTTGGTAACGCTGATTGTTGTATGATCTGGAGGAGATGTCAAAGATTAGGTTTTTATAGATCAGAGTAGCTGCAGAGAAGGGGAGAGCTGTAAAGAATTGAGAAATAATTTAAAGAGAGGAAAGGTTATCGGGGCTGGAGGAGATTCCAGGGAAAGAATGTTTATATGGCCTTTATGAGTTACAGAGATAAGAAGGGAGACATTGGCTGACGGAGGTTGCAGAGATTAGAATGTATCATACAGGATCAGCAAAGTTACAAAATCGGGATATTTATGGATTTGGAGAACTCTCAAGATGCCTCATTGAATGAAACAGATGCCTTGTGGCACAGAAGGGTGTTATTTGGCCAATCATGGTTACACCAGCTCTTCAACTGAATTCTTTGCTGAGTAATGGTCTCCTCCTTCACTCACATTCTCACATTTTTTTGGATCAAAAATCATCCAATAGCCTCCTGAATGTTTTCGTCAAACATGCAGCTACAACGCATTTAAATGCACCTTAACTACTTGCGAAGATCTTTTTCCAGGTAGAAATTCTTTTTCTAATTTCGATGCAGCTTTACTCCATTTTTTAACACGTTCATTATGAGGGGTCCACAGGAGGATTCTGAGAAAGCTCCATGGTGGCTCTCCGTTTTCCCAAAATTCCCCTCTGCTCTATTATATCCCTCTGGACCTCCAACATTCCTCCTGGTTCACAATTCGATTCTCCTTCTGACACAATTCTATTGTTCTTTACTGTCACCGAGGGAGCATTGGGGTTGTTAATCCTGCCGTTCCTATTTGAGTGACCATTCCTCGACTGGACCCAAGCCATCTCCTCTTTGCAGGGAGCCCATGGTTCAGTTTATCTTTTTCTGACCAAATTGGTGTTCCAGTCAAACCTTCCCAGCTTCATTCTTGCCCCAATGAAGGCTGCTCTCAGTCAACTCATGTTTCTCACTCTCAATTATTGTATATCATTCTCTACCATTATCCTGAACTTTACAATAAAATGATCAATGTGACCCAAACTTTTTCCCCTACTGACACTGGAGCAACTTCCCCCACCTTTTCCCAAGGATCAGGTCCAACAGTACATGCTCTCTTCAGCTGGACACATACTCCTTCAGTGAGCTCTCCTCCATGTAATCCACGGATAGTCGCCCTAGTGAACCTGCAACACAAATAAGTGGGCGGCACGGTGTCATAGTTGTTAGCACTGCTGTCTCACAGCGCCTGAGACCCGGATTCAGTTCCCGACTCATGCGACTGACTGTCTGGAGTTTGCACGTTCTTCCCGTGTCTGCGTAGGTTTACTCCGGGTGCTCCGGTTTCTTCCCACAGTCCAAAGATGTGCGGGTCAGGTGAATTGGCCATGCTAAATTGCCCGTAGTGTTAGGTAAGGGGTATATGTAAGGGTATGGGTGGGTTGCGCTTTGGCGGGTCAGTGTGGACTTTTTGGATTGAAGGGCCTGTTTCCACACTGTAAGTAATCTAATCTAAAAAAAATAACCCAGTCATTATCTGGATAAATTAAGTTTCTCAATATTACTAATCTGTAGTATTGTCATTGCTCTCAAATTCCCTGCATATTTATTCTCCCCATCTTTTCCAATGGTTGCTGGCCCATAGACTGTACCTCAGAGTGTAATTGTATACTTTTTGTTATGTAGTTTCACCAAATTCATTTAGTCCTTGGATGTATCCTCTTTCTCTTGGACTTCTTAACTAACACTAATCTAAACCAGTACTTCTACCTTCCTCCTTTCATGTCCCTCCTATCATTTTGGAATCCTTTATATACAGCAATATTCCTTAATATTCCTGCCATTCCTTAAGCCAGCTCTCGGTAATCAGTATATCAGACTTCCACACACCAATCTCCATCTGTAACTATGCACACTCCGAGTATTTATGTCCATGCAGAGTGCCTCAGATTAAGGTTTTCTTTCTTACTCCATCTTCCACTGATAAACGTGTTCTTGTAAGTTAGTACCAACTGTACTCTCCCATTATTTTGAGAATCCTGGTAGTCTCCTCTACTATTCCTTTTTGGATCCTGAGCACACGCAAGGTTATTTTCAATCCCTCTCGAAAAAACACTGTGAGAAATTCAGTCCCAGCTCTGTCACGTTAGCCCATCTGAAGTCCTTCCTGATGCATCATCGTTCCAGTCAAACTCTCATCTATCTAAAACTCCGAGTTCTGTTCTCACTTGTACACGGCATTGGGAGTTTTCCAGGGATTTCTACATCTGAGATCCCACTTGCTAACCATCCAACTAGCTCCATAAATTCTGATTCCCAGACCACTTCACCTTTCCTACCCAGGTCATTCCTATCAACATGGACATGACCTTTGATTGCTCACTGGCCACCAGACGAATGTCCTGCAGATACAGTGACATTCTTAACCTCACTATCCTGGAATTACAGACATGACGACGCCTTCTTCACTTTCCTGACTACCCTGTGACTATTGCTTTTCCTTCGTTTTTACTTTTTTTTGCCTGAGTTCAATCCTTCTTTCGGCAGTTAAAAAAGCAAATTTGCTAACTTACAGTAATTACAGACAGTCGCTAATAACGGTCTATTGTCGGACAATGAACGTACACCTTTTTCCTGTGATGTCTCATGCACTTCTTTCAAACTCAGTGCAGGCAGACCCCCGTCAAAGAAAAGTGTCGCTGTGACTCCCAGGTACATGTATTCCCCCAGCTCCCAATCCACTCTGCACACTCACATGGTCACCGTCTCTGTGACTGCCAGGTACATGTAATCCTTCAACTCCCATCCACCCTGCTCCCTCACAGGCTCACCGTTTCTCTGACTCCCATCGACATGTAATCCCAGGGACGTAATGACAGCTAGGAAGTGTTGTAAGGTACTGGAGACCGTTGGATGTTACAGAGTTAGAAGACACGCAGTAACTGGGGGGTTACAGATGTTTGAAGCACTCTTGGTGTTCAAGGACCCTCAGGACATAAGGAAGTACAGAGAATGGGAGCATTGCAAATAGTGAGATTGTAGGGGCTGGAAGAGCTAATATGGATAAGGAGGATGAAAGTACCAATTTCGCACAACCAGCCACTGTAATTCACAAAGATATAAGGAAGGAAACCTGTGCTTTCATTGAACACAGTTATGTGGAGAGTTACAGATACCGAGGGGTTACAAATTTAGAAAGGAAGAGGTTATAGGTGATCAAAAGAAACAAGAATAAAGAAATTTGAGAGATCACTATCACAGATGGGATTGAAGATGGTGAGACATTCTGATGAACAATAAGAGCTGTTGGCAGAGGAGGATGTCACATATCCACGAAGAGCTGAATTGTCTGTATCATTTACAGACGTGAAGAGTGCGGTAGCACCTGCTGGAGGGTACACAGATAACAACAGTCCAACAGCTGGTGCAGTGGCTCAGAAAGGCAGCTCAACACCACCTTCTCAGGGACAACTCCAAATCATCAATGCATCCAGCAGTGCTCATGATCACGAGTGAATAAACAAATAAAATATCTACAAGCAGCACTGAGGTCACTCAGGAAGGCTCTTTCAGCACGACTTCACAAACCCAGAGCAACTATACCTAGAGGACAGGATCTCCCAGTGCACGGGAACACCATCATTTC